>NW_006263451.1:676121-686688 GCF_000469605.1 Apis dorsata
CTCTCGCTCTCGCTCGCTCGCTCGCCTAACGATGCGTTTTATGCCGGCGTTAAAACGTTTTTCGCAAAAAGCGTGTCCGCGTGAACGTGGATGGAGCAACAAGGAAGCAAGGGGAGGGGAAGGATGGAGGGAGCGTAATGATCTTGGAAATGATTTACAGTTTCTCCTTCCCGCGGTTTCGGCGTTTCCTTCTTTTCTTCCTACGCAACAAGATGAAACGATAGATCGTCGGCGATGCCGTTAACGATTTCGCCCATTGTCTATATTCCCATTGATGGATCGGAGCGGAGGTGGGATATAAAAGGGAGCTATTATTAAGAAGGATAGAAGATTTACTTTTGCGGGAGGCGCGTGAGTTTCGTGAGTTTTTTTATTCTTAATCGCGAACGGAAGGTGGTCCAAGTATTTGATTCTGGAACTCTTGTCTATGTCGGTTCCCAACTTTTGAGGCGAAACTTTTCGGAAATTGGTGGGGATAGGATTTTTTCACTGGCCGTCCATATGGTGGACGATAAATGGAAATCTTTTTTTCCCTTCGAAGATTTTTCTTGGAAGATTCTTTTGAGCTAATCGAGAGTAAATCGTTTATTTATCAAGATTATTCTTGCGTTCAATTGTCGAGCATTACTTCTTGAAGATAATTTCGGTAAAAAATTAAAAATCTCTTATCTTCCCTTCAAGGTGATAAAGATTATCATTAAATTTAACAACGTACAATCCTCATCAATCGTCAACTTTTTAACTTTTTATCAATAAGAATTCTTTTTTTCAACTTAATACCGCTATATATACCGATGCTTCAATCTGTTCCATCCATCCGTCATCCGCAAGAGAAACTCGGCGAATTATCTCTTCGATCACAGAAACGAGAAGGTTGATTTCGCGCGAAATGGATACACGGCAGAGTGCATTAACTTGGACGAAAAGCAGCGGGCAGGTGAGTTATCCGTGGATCGCGGGTCTGGATCCTCCTCGAGGCTTCTATAAAAGGATGTTGCCGGCTGTTGCGCAAAACCTTTCTCTCTCTCTCTCTCTCTCTCCCTCTCTTCCTTTTGCTGGAAGGTTACAAAAGTTCCAATATATCAAGTGCAGTCTTTCGTCCCGTCGAGGAGAGACGAAGAGGGGATTCAGGAAGCGTAAGAGGGAGTCGAGCGCGGTTCAAGGGGGTGGCTAAGCAACAATGACAACCCCTCCCGATGCGCATCAATATCCTCGCGTCGGATGCCACATATTTTTGCCGATACAAATGACGCCACCTCGAGGACCAATACCTGCCTCGTAGTCCTTCGATCATCCGTGACCCGATCGCCCTCTGCCTTAGGATTTTTTCTCTCTTTTTTTTTTTTCTTTCTCCTTTTCTTCCTTTCTCCCGAAATAATACCCTTCCTTTAACCGGAGGACACTATTTTTCGTTGCACAATGTCAACAGATGATTAAGGGTCAACGTCGATGGAAACCCTTAAGAAAAGTGGAAAAAATTTATTCTTCTCGGTATTGCTATTTCGAGACGAGTGCCCGTTTTTGCCGAGATTTTTGTAATAGATGCTTTCTTTAATTTCCGATTAATTTCCGATTTTTATTCGTATCCATTCGTTTATACCGATACTCTGTAAATGGAATATTTTTCCCCCTTGAGAAAGGGGAAGAATTTCGGATAAAAATTTATAATCGTAAATTGACCGTGTCGATAAAATCAATATATAATGACGAGTTAATATTTAACATGTAAAGTGAAGTAATTAGATGAAAGGATTAAAAATATAGGTATATTTTCTCAAAGTCGCATAATAATTTTAACATATTTGGATAAATAAATTCTCGTGGCGAAAAAGAACGAAGCGAATTCCTCTTCCTGGAAGGATCCACGAAACACAGTACGATAGGTGCACGATCCGATGGTTGTGGATAAGTTTCAGTGGATCCGTGCTGGAAATCTATCCCGGGGGCGGCTATAAAAGTGTTACGAGTACGGCTGTCAGCGGCGCCATAATTGAAGATTAATCGTCGGTGTGGGTGTGGGTGTCAAGGCTGATCGCCAAAGTAAAAAAAATGCAGCGAAAGGGAAAAGAAAAAGAAAAAAAAGAAAAAAGAAAGAAAAGGGCACGGATCGGTCGGGTCGGAGAACTCGAACAACTTCGGGTTCTCTAGCTTTTGTCAACCGAGGACAATCACTCACAGATTAGAGCGAGAATTTGCGAGAAGTAGGGGACGATCTCGATCTTTACATTCACGATAGGATCCACTTCTATTCAGGAGCATCGTGAAATATCATCGTCTTAACGGGAAATAATATCGTAAAATGAGATTCTTTCCCGACTAGGGAAATCGGAATCGAAAACGATCTCGAGCTGTGTCACGTAGCTCGTAATTATTACGAATTTGAATAATATTCGCGTATAATGGGACAAAATTTGAAATAAAAATTTTTATCTCTCTCTTTTAAATTTTGATCGTACTGTTTTGAACAATTTTTTTTTTTAATAATGTAAAATAAAATTGTTTATAAAATAATATGTACGAAAAACTTTTTCATATAAATGCACGAACTTGTAATACAGTTAATGTAATACGGTTAACAAGTTCGCTAAAGCGTTGTTTCCTACGAATGTGAGATTATAAGGCTGGCATAGGTCAAGAAGGCGTAACTTCTCGTACGAACCGGATGTTCGTATGGCTGAAACACGAGACAGGTCTAATTTCTTCGACGACAGTGTTCGAAAAAGACAAAAAAAAGAAAAAAAGAGGGAAAGGAAGAAAAGCTCAAAGATGCGTGGAGAAAAGTCGGATCCTTTGACCATGGGGTTGGTGGTAGTAAAAAAAAAAAAGGGAGGACAGGAAATTATAAGTCAAGCTTCGAGTCTCACGGTGTAGCATCGTTTTGCAACGACAAAAAGCATAGGTAAGAGAAATTCGAATGAAAGGATGAAAGTTTCTATGAAAATTTCTTCCATGCAATCGAGTATAAATAAAAATTCAAAAATGAACTGAATGATCGTTAAATAATCTTCCTCGATTCGGAAAATTAATAATTCATAGTTTGTATTATCAATATTAGAATATATCAATAGATATCTACAATATTTTTTTATTTCGTTCAACAGACTATGAGATCATTAAGTTATAATGTGAAATTACATCGAAAAAACAATATCACCATTTTTTTTTCCATTTGTTGTTTCATCAAGAGTTGAGAGAAATGCACGAGAACACGTCGTTTCGATGGAATAAGTAAGTCTTTATTCTCGACCGCCATCCATTATGATCTCAGGTGACACCATTAGACAGCTTTGCGTCTATCCTCGAGCTGCTATCTCCCCTTGAGAACTTGTGTCTCGCATACGCCTAACTTTTCCTCGGATAAATTTGTCTTTGCCACCCTCCGCTCTTGCAAAAGAATTCTGTGCAAAGATAAAAAGAAATGGCAATTAATAACTTCTCTGACAATGCCCTATCGTTCGATAAAAACAGTTTCTAATTTTTAAGTAGAAATATGAAATTTCATTTCCAATACAATTCTATATGTCAATAGGTCTCTTGTTAACCATTTGAAAGCTAAACAAGTGAACCGATAAGCTAGCCTAAAAATGTCACAAAGTCAAATTGACTGGTCTCAATGAAAATTAATATTCTTTGACAAAAAACGCAATTGTTCGATATTTTTCAATCGAATGTTTGCAAAGTCAAAATATTTGAATAATTAACCAATATCAGAAAAATTGCAATAAATCTTAGTTATCTCACGATATCCTATTAATCTTCAAGAAATATTCTCAAATGTATTCTACACGTCACAAAATAAACATTTTTAGAAACAAGATGAATTATTATACCAAAAAAAAATGAATGCAAGCGAAACCAAAACAATCTTTCAATCGAATTCATCTTATACAATTATGGCTTTACAATTGGTACACGTTCTGCGATCATAGCTTTACAAACTCGAGCTCTATATATGCAATTGCCTCTATCCAACGCAGTCGATAATGCGCTTTGATAGCGCGTAACATCTGGGTGACACCTCTTTGGAAGCTGAAAATTATCATTATCATCGGTCATTGGACAGCTTATAAACGATCAGGCCGAGAAGCGACGAGGCGACAGTTGCGCAAATGCGTGGTCAGCCTGTCAGCCTGTTAGTGGTCTGATGGCAGATGTTGAAATGCTGGTTACACGCACGACACATCGCGGTGCATGGCATTTATGGTTTCTGTTTCACGATTTTGCACCCATTATTATATTTTTCTTTTAAATATCTATATTTAATCCAGAAATGGATTCGATTCTTTCAATGCTTGAAGTATAAATTTCTCATGATTTAAGATCTAAGTTTCTTATTTGTGCCAATTTCACTAGTTTTACTTTTATTTTCCATAGGCAAGTATATTTTTTGCACTAATCTAGATCTCTACTTCATTCATCCAGTCAAATATTCAAAATATTTATCACTGAAAATAAAATTTAAACAGATTAGATTATCCATCCAAATTCAGAATTAATAAATAATCTCTTTTCAAATCTTATCTTATATTCATCTCATTCAATCTCAATCAAAAAATAGCAAAAATAAAATGAACAAAGATCAATTCATCAGACTCATCATACTGTATGCTTTATCATTCCAATAAAGTCGAAACAAAAATATTTTACAATCAACTTACTACTTATTAAAAGAATAAGAAACATTGTGTATCTCGAGATCAAACCAGGTTCCTCAAACTTAGAAACAAGAACTTGATCTATTATTGATGCAATACCTTCACCATATGTACAAAAAGACACAGGATATTTCGTGCTGGGTTAAAAATGATGGTTTCCTTTCCGAAAACTGAAGCTGCAATAGAAGCTCGTTGCGAAAGAAACGTTTCTGATTTAACAATAGACATTCCAAATGGTTCTCGTTATTGGCTGTGGTACTACCGAGACACGATTTCCTTTAAGGATGACCTGAGTTAAGACTTGTGAGTCAAATAAGGGTTACGAGTCAAGGGTGGAGTTTTTGCCATGCCCTAATAAATCAAATGCGCGTTAACTTGAAATCTTGTAACTGGATTCGTTTGTCCGTCTTCTGAAATTCCGAATTCCGGATCTCTGTTGCACAAAATCTGGTCATCTGATGACGTATTCGTTCCGCGATCCTTGTTGAAATACCAAACATGTGTTACAGGGTACCGTTGAAAAATGTTTGGTATCTTGTAAGCAGATGAATGAGCAAAGATTTCGTAACTTTTCTCTCTTACTAATTAGAGCTTCTTTGGATGATCATTGGTATTTTTATTTCGTTGGTTTTTGTGAATATCTGTAATAATAAATACAAATTTAATTTGTTTTTTGTTTTTTCTTTTTTTGTATAGGATCATATTTGAAAAGATTGATTGATATTGATAGATATTGCTTTTTTTTTTGGTGTAATGTAAATACATGTAAAATATGTGTAAAACGATTCTATAATAATTTAGAAAATTTTATCATGTTTTATAGATGTCTGATCGTGTTTGAAAAATCCAATTTTTAATAGTTTGATATGTAATGTGATTTCGAAAAAATTCATTGAATTTTAAAAAAAAAAAAGAGTTTGTGAATGTTTGCATGACTGAACGTGAAAACAATTTTTCACATTCTTTCAATCAGTGGTTTAAGAGGAAACGATACATCAATCTCATTTAAATACGTTACGACTGGTCAGGTCGAGCGCATGCGACGAGAACACAGGAAGTTGATTCTCCGTTTGCCAGACCGGTGGTTATTTCCCCAACACATGATTCGAACGTGTCAAATCCCTGAGGATTACGTATTGGTCAACGAGCAAACTAGTTTAAATCTGTGTTAACTTTGCTTCGTTTGACACGTATCTTACCAATAACACGGAAATTCAATAAATGATTGCAGAAATGTTGCTATCTCTTCTTCCTTTAGATGTTGAATCACTTTAAATATATTTCGTATATAAACATGATAAACATGATAATAGAATTATATAAATATTTGAATTTATACGCGAGTTTTTTGCATATCGACTTTTTTTGATCAAAAAAAAAACAAACACGTGCTTTTTATGCAATCTCCATCATAGCAAATTGTTAATTCAATCGCAGAATATTTTTAAGAAGTCGTTATTACTTAATAACTTTCAATATAATTACATTTTCATATTCTATAAAAATACTAAAATGATTTTTTTAATATCTAGTATCTTACTATTAATTTTTTCAAATTCCCTATTTTATATTATTTATATTATTATTAATTTATATTATTATTTCCTATTGATAGAAGAAAAGTTACTCAAAAATTATAAATATTATAAGAAATGATCGCGGCTCAGGACAAATTAGAAAACATTGTTTTGTAACATTTTCAAATCAAAACAAGAGAGAAAAAAGGAGAAGAAAAAGAAACAATCTAAGTTAGCTAACGGCGAAACTCGATCTCGCGTCAGGTAACGACACGTGACGAAAATAGTAATACTGCCACGAGCCTGTTCGAATTGGACCACATATGGCGTGAGTAACAAGGGAACCGAGTGAGGGATTTCTTCGATATTGTGCGCTCACTGTGTCCACTCGACGTAGGCGGATTACGGATAGCAAAGCTGGCGGGGAGGGAATCGCGGAGGGTTAAATCCTGATCGCGTTTCACGAGCTACCACCTTCGAATGTTGCACCAACTTCCATTAGCGTTACCTACGGTATCCGGTCAAAGAAAACTTTCTACAGAGACGAAACCAGAGTATCGTTTCGTATCCCGTCAAAACACCGCTTTTCTCTCCTCTAACCATCGGTGCATGTACCCTCTTCGACTCAAAGGGGTTACTTGTTTCTTGTTTCTTTTTTCCTTCTAATGGCATTATCACATAACTCGATGCTTCGATGTTGTAGTTTATCTGAAAATTAATGATGGAAATTTTACTAAATAAAGTTATTTAAAAATTTAGAAAGATAAAAAATAAATAGAGTTTTGTATATTCTCTTGTCTATTTTAAATTTTTTCTATAGCAAATAAAAATCACATTTTCTGATAAATATACAATTCCTTTGAATCTAATTTTGTTTCATGAATTTTTTATTTGTTTTTTCCCATTTTATGTTTGGCTTAGATTCGAGAAACACTCTTTATATACACCATTATGTATGTTTCACTACTGTATGTTTCACATAGTGAACCACAAAGAAGATTTTCTCGAATTATACCTATGCTTATAGTGAAAGAATTCTCTTGGCCGTGAAAGGGTTTTTCCGAAAGACGTATACTACAATACCGAGTTTCCAAGGATTATCAATGGCTTGGAACGTTTTTGTGCTCATATGCGATCATGCGTTGATATAAAGCTGCAGAGACAATTTTTGAGATAAACAGAGATTTGGAAAGTTAGCTCTAGTGACTATGGCTTTTTCTTTGAATTAGTTTTTCAGATTTGAATCATAATTAATAAAAAATTTTTGATTCCTTATTAGATTTCTTTAAATAAACTAATATTAGAATTATAAAAAAAATATATTAACAATACTAAGTGTATAGATCAATGAAAAAAAGACATGGATGACATCGAGGCTAGTTTTATTCTCACTGTGAAAAAGCTCTACATGGACCAAGATCAGCTGCAACCCATAAATATCTTAGCCCTTTCAGCTGGCTCCACACTGACCATAGACGAACCTGAATTATTGCGTCCCACCAGTTAAACTCTTTACAGACATCGGACCGTTAGCTCATGGATGCTGCATCGTTACCGCTTTTTAGATTGCTTAGAAAGTCAAGGTTGACCATAAGTTATAGAAACCGGTGTCGTTACCGCAAAGTAACGTCCGTGTAAAACACATTCTTGCGCTTCCAATCGGAAATGGAACAGTCGACGTGCGATCCTTTCTATGGGAAGGTTATACGTCCTTTGAAACTAAAATGGAAGGATTATTCTAAATTTAAAAAAATATGTTGCATATAATAAACTATGTTCTAAATTTAATTTTTTAAAAAGATATAATTTTTACGTACATTAAAGGTTATAATGTATGAAATTACTTATTGATTTAAATATTTTATTTCAAATACCTTTAATTTATATATATATATTTTAAATGAATATTCGAATGTTTCTATATGACTATTATTTATTGGAATATCCGTTTCAAGTATCACATTTTTCATAATCTGTCCATGTAAAATTTTCGTAGCTATTTTCACGAAATTATTTTTACAAGGAGAAAATTAAATGCATTTATCGAGATAGCATTTGAAATAAAGAATTAAAGAATGTTTAGTTATAAATGTCAAAAGAGTAAGTTTAAAGTTTTGCAATGAGACTCCCGTTTTAAATTTCATTTCGAAAGATACGATTTCATCGAAAAATAAATACGAAAAATATGGCGGAAACGTAAATCTGATGCCTGTGACGCAATACAATGTATGATTTTTCATACCTGCGAAATGTTATGTTTAGTTCGACTTGATATATATCTGGTAGAAAAGAATTTATTCAGAATTAGAATTATAAGAATAGATATTAGGTAAGGACACTTTGTATTTGGCAAGTCTTTTGACTTGTCTGATACAATATCTATATATATTCGCCTTTACAATCACATTGAATGACAAAATCTGAAAAAGCTTTTAATCGTTTAAAAGCTCTCTAAAACATTGCTGAATGCAATTTTTTTATTTTAGATGGTAATCGATAAAGTAAAAAAGTAAAGAAAAAAAAAATTAAAAAAAAGTTAATATAAAAATGTCATTTGAGACTTATTTATTATTTATAAGTAATTAAAATTGACAATTCTATCTCTGTTCGTCAATCTAATCGATTATATTTTTGATAGTCTATTTTATCGATTCTATTGATTCTATCGATTCTATTTCACTTCGTCTAATGCACTTGTTGCTAATTTAAGAACAAACTACAATTTTTATATTTATTTTGGTCTCTATTGTATATTGTAATCATATATTAATTTATTTTATATAGTATTATTTAGTTAATTAAAATCTGGAAAAAAAAATAGTAACAACATTTGATAGTTTTGAATTACTTAATATAGAATTACAATAATTTCATATCAAATCATATTTTCTCAATATTGTATTCATCTACATCTACAATCTAAAATCTAAATTAATCTTTCTTAAAGTAATTCTCATCAAATTTTCATTTATCCTTCATGTGTTTCTCATAAAAAGCAGATTTTGTCAAACAAATTATTCATATTTCTAATTCCGAAGAAAATCTTCGAACTCAATCGTGGATTACCTTAATTATCCTTACTAAAATCCTTTATAGAAAAAAAGTATTTTACTCTATATCAATTCACTTCAATGCACATCGAAACCATGCAATTTAAACTTTCGTATATACAAGAATCTCGAAATATCACATAATGCCCGTCGAAACATTATCCTTTAAGGTTAGGATCGCACGAGTGAACGATTTCGAAAGCAACGACTTATCCTTCCCTCGTTGGCGCTGTCGTCGCGAGCAAAAGGATTGGCGAGAGTGTGAAGAGGGCAACGGAGCGTGTCACAACTCGTTACGACCGATGAGATTGAAATCTTTAAAAGCGCGCCGATTGCTACCCCTCTCGTCGCCAACCCGTGTTTAACCGTGTAATTTGCCATGAGAGAGGTATCAAGTCGTGATAACGATCGCTACCTTACAAGAAATGTAATACGACAACCTGAAGGATGGATAAAGAAGATCCGTTCGATTAAATATCTCTCGTATATTGTATTAAGCCGTTGAAAAAAGCGTATAGTATGCTATTTGTCCTGTGATTACATGTGTTATTGAGACATGATGCCACAGGTTAGATTTTAACATGGATATTTATATATATATTTATTTTTATCTCTAATTTCTAATATCTTATATAATCTTTAAGACTAGAACTATAATAAATATCTATTTTATATATAAATGATTGATTAAAATAATGTCATAAAAATAAGTAGGTAATTATATTTCTTTATAAAATATTAATTTCGATAAAATCATTTTCATATTTTCGATAATTATAAAAGAAAAAATATGAAATCTATTATTTTGATTATAATGTTAACAGATTTGATTATAACATTAAATAATGGATAATATAAGATATTAGGTTATGTTAGATAATACGTAATACGTAATTTATATTAACGTAATATGTAAATTATATTAACAAGCAATTTTTCTCATAAAATCGCGAATGAAATTGAAGATTTTACAAGACAAATGCAGCTTCATTTTTGATAGTTTTGAGTTATACTTTTTAGTTATGAAATGTAATATACATAAAAAAAATATTATATTATTTAATCCATTAATAAATAAAAAAAAATTCAATAACAAATAAGCGAATTATTGTAAAATTTGGATCTGCATTTAATATTTAGATATAAAAATATTCAATACGAGATTGCATTGCTATGAAAATTAATAAAATATGTGGAATACGATTTCCACATTATTCGAGGTTAAAGAATTAAATTACGCATTGATTGGCACTCGAGAAGAGTAAAGATAATAAAGTAATTTCATCAAATAATAAATACATCGTTTTTTCTTCTTCAAGTATAGTTTTTATCTTTTTTTTTTTTT
>NW_006263451.1:686896-689277 GCF_000469605.1 Apis dorsata
GCTACTAAAATGGCGGCGCATGTCATTCGGATAATCCGATTAATTAGGCGATAAATGCATCAGACCCGTCTGTCGTATATACCGATAAATTCTGAAAAACCAATGATTTATATGACCATGTTGTTAACGTCGACATTCGGTAGACGCCACATAGAAAACTATAAATAACTAGAAAAAAAGAATTTCCTGATCTTTATATAATTTGAAATGATAGACTTTTTATAAAGAATTTCGTTTATGAATTTTCAGTTATGAATTCAACGAAAGGAAAAAATATTATTATTGTAGACAATAGAAAAAAATAATTGTATTGTCTAAAAAAAAGTGTTTTACAAAAAAGTGACTAGAGTGAATGTTTCCCTTATCAAAGATATACATGAACGAACTATGGCTATGATAAAAAAACACAAACAATAACCTGAGAAAATTATCTCATCGTTAAGTATTTGTGTGTTCTTCGGGTATCTCTTGGAACAAGCTTCGAGTTATTGGTTCTTCACCGTATCTTCCGGACTGCGATGTCGCCGATGGTGCAGAGAAAGAGCCAGGTGAGAGTAAGCACAGCTGCCCTTACAGCCCTCTGAACCTTTATAATTATCATTTCTTTTTCGTTTTTTTCTTTTTCTTTTCTTTCCACCTCTTTACCGATCTTTCAATTTCTTATTCTCAAATCTTATCATTTCGATACCGCCATTTTGAATGATCATTGCATATTTGTATGAAATTTTTAATCTTGTTTAAATTGTTTGTATTGTAAAAGTTTTTTTTAAAAATTTATATATATATAATTTATGTAATAATATTTTAATAAATTTGAATAAATTTATTTGTTATATATTATTTAATGCTAATAAGAAAAAAAAGAAAGATTGATAATTTTTGAATAAAAATTCAAATATACAAATATGGTTGCAATGATTACTATATTTAATAATTTTGTTGCTTATATTGAAATACAATAAAATTACAATACACAGTGAAATGATTCATTCACTACGATATATTGATTCATTAAAAAATTAAATAATATACTTGAAAACTAAATCGAATTAATATCTATTATCTTTTTTAAAATAACAGGTTGGAGCAGATCGAGAGTCAATAGACCATTTTAAAATTCAAGAAGCGGCACCTGCCTCTTTTGCCTACACGCCTTTCGATATATCTCTTCAACGAGATTGAAACAAGGATAGAAATGATAATTAAAATATATTCCCATGAACACATGCCACAGTGTTCGTTTAAATCAGCCTTGAGCAAATAATGACGTAAATAATAATAAAAATGGAAATCAATCAGGTTAATTATTTTTCAATATTTAAATGAAAATAAGATAATTATTGAAATAGTTATTGAAAATTGTTTATAATTTAAAAAAATATTCATAAACAAAAATAGTTTTTTATCTTGAAAAATTACAATAATACTTTCTCTTCAAAAGTAAAAAAAATATCAAAATTTGCAATCATCAACAATGTAGCATATCACCAAAGTTTATATATCCTGAGCTTCTTTTAAAAATACAACAAAATTTCTTCACAGATAAAGCAACGCAACATTATCTTAAAAAAACACATCACAGCAAGACTTCCTCTTCGAAAGAAAAAAAAAAAATACCAAAATCTGCGGCCATCAGTACTGCAGCATTATAAAATGTCTCCAAGAAGTGCATGCATTGCGTTTTCTTGCTTCCGCGACACTGCTATCAGGCCGGCCTACGATTTCCGTGGCTCGTAAACATAACGCAATTAGGCAAAGTGGCCATTTAAATCACCTCTGTAGCCGCGACTAAAGTTACCCGTTATCTGTATACTTTACGAGGGGAGTGAGTAACAGCGCGTTACTCGCGCGCGAGTAACCGCCGTGTTTCCAACCGTACACGGCCGTACACCACGATAAACCTTATCCACACTCGTCCGACTATCGCCAACTTCTCTTGAGGCATTCAAAAAAGAGGAGGGGAAAAAGCCACGCGGACCATTTTCAAGCGTAACTTGCTCATAAACTAGAAGGGTAATCGTAGAAACAGAACATTCCTTCAGGAATGTTTGTTACAAGAAAGGAGTACGCGAACTCTTCGAATGTGGATGTGCTGTTTCGATAACGAGTTACTCGTTGTTGTTGAGTAACACATGAGAAATTTCAAGAACCGTCTTTGAGGAATTTTTAGAATGTGAATGGAAGATCTTCAATTTGCAAAAATTGAAAAAAATTTTGACTCGGAGTTGATAATTATATAAAAATGTATAATTTGCCACTTTGTTAGGAAAATTAGGAAAATTAATACATATATTTTCTATACAACATTTTTGATAATGGAAAATAATTATCGTTTATGATTCCAATAAATTTATGCTTCAAAAGGAATATATATATATATA
>NW_006263451.1:689405-702390 GCF_000469605.1 Apis dorsata
TTATAATACATTATGGAAAGACAATAGAAAAGTATCAATCTATTTAATGTGTTTAACGATAAATAATATCCATGAGACTGTTATTCCGTTACCGGTTATTAAACGTATTATACTATGTTAATCAGCATATCTACCCATCTCGTCACAATATATCTCTACATTTTAATTAAAACGTATCGTATTAATCGTCTGACCTTTTCTGATCGAGCATGTCGAGAAAGGATTGAATTAATGATGACGACCTGGTCGAGAACCATCCATCAAAAGAAACCCTTTTTTTTTTCTTTCGTAAATTACATTAATTTCAATCATTCGAAAGCACACTTATTAACGATTTCCTCTTCACAGTATATAACATCAGATACATCATTATATGTTTAATTATTTACCTCGCTTGATTTCAGGTCTATCATTGATCATCTTTGAGGGCGTGAGAGTTTAAATAGCGATCATATAGTATTAATATTAACGAAGGACGAACAATATTATTCGTACTTTCTAATGCATATGGTATTGTCGACGGAAGAGGATGAATCGTCCATTTGCGGAAATAAACGCCCTCGTGCACGAAACGCAAAACGAAACAGTTCCGGTCAACGTCCCTAAGCTATTACTAATGATGATATACGTATTTTGTTGATGTGATGTTTGATTTTTATGTTTGGTCAAGATACAAAATTTTAATCAAAGTAATTATTTAGATTTATATCTTTTGAATTTTATTAAAAAGGTTTCAAGATTATTAATATTAATAAAAATCGTCGCGATTTCACCCGATTTTTTCAATAATCTCTTGTTTGCTTTTCCTCTCGTATAGTGTTACAGAAGGAAGGGACGAAGCTTGGAAAACATATCCGGACGTAACCAATGAATATCCGCAATTTTCGTGTAAAGAAAAGAAGAGAGGAAAAAAGAAAGAAGAAAAAAAAAGAGTATATTGGTACTCGAGAAGCGAAAGGAAATATCCATGGTCCGGTCACATCAGGTTGCATAATGCGAACCCTCTATGGCTGTTTACTTAGGGCGAAATGTGGTTTGTTCCTTCCGTGACAGGCTACATGTTAAACCATCCCCCTCATGAGAGGATGAAACCTCTTCGTAAAATCTTACGATCTCTCTATCCTATCCGAGGTTGTAAAAATCCTTCGACTATCATCTCACGCGTCGATAATGAGATAATATAAAAAGGAGACAAGGATTGCTCGTTTATTGGTAATTTCTTACTTGAGCGATATTTACTCTCTATACTTAATTCGGATGTTGACCCATATTGGAAATTGCCAAGTATTTTTTTATTCTCTTGTGCATTTATAGTAATCTTCATTATATCTTCATTTTCATAAATGAAAGTACATATTTTTTAATTTTATGTATTTAATTAAATAGTGAATTTGATAAAAAATAAACTTTTCATTTCAAATGAAATTATTAGAATTTAATTCTTCAATAAGATTTTAAAATTTATTTTATTTTTTCTTTTTTTACAGTTCTCTAAAAGAAAGAAAGTTAATCTAATCTCAAAGAAATATTGGATATATCTTTTTCCTGAGAAAATACAAATTTAGACACAAGAACAAGTGACCAGATGGACATTGAGAGGGTAAAAGCAGATTCTGTACCACATGATGCCCTGTGTGAAACTTTGCAGTGTCCGACTATCGAATTTAGATACTATTTTTAAAATCAGGAACATCCCTCGATTTTAATTCGAGCATTGTTGAATCGAAGATCGTTTACTGCCTCTATCCTTAAGTGGTCAAATGTAAATAGTATCGAATGACACTGTAGATGAAAAAGCATCACTACGGAAGCCGAGAACATGAAAAGAAAATAAATAACCAGGTGAACATTTCAAAATTAATACAAGAAATACTTTTAATATAGTTTTTTTTTTTAATTTTTATCAATCTTTTTGATATGAATGATACTTCAGTGTAAAAATCGAAATTGAAATTTGGATTGATATTGGAACAAAAAAATGATTATTATTAATTTAGATTAAATTTTAAACAATTTATAATATGTAGATTAACTCTTTTCATACAATTATTCCAATTACAAACAATTCACTAATGGTGAGTTTTAGAATAATATCAAAAATGTGTGTATTATTTAAAAAAAAAAAATCCATTTTTTACATATTTCTGCAATCATCCAAATTTTCTTAAATAATAGAAATCAATACTTAAAATCCATCAACATCCTATGCACTTATATCATAGAATTTGCCATTCCATCTTTTCCCTTTTCACCTTTTCACTTTCAAAAGAAAATAAAAAAAAAAGTTATTTCATTTTCAGCTGGATCAATTCAGATTCTTCCACATACAACGATATACATAATCATGGTCATAATAGTTCAGAAAAAAGGAATACGATTCCCACAGTCCGGTTGACACATCCACCGTGTCATCCTGCACTTATGTATACCTGGTTCGCCACGCAGGTGATCTGCAATACCAGAAGATTCAGTTTTCAGCTATGTTACGAAATTCTCGATCACTTATACACTCCCACGGTTGGATTTTCATCTATTCAAATATGGACGATTCTTGGCGCAACGATCAACGTGCATTCCGAAAGGAGTGAGTTCGAGGATAGATCCCACGGTTTACGCGTATGCACACACCGTGGTCCATCCTTTTTCCCCTTAAAATTGCATCCCTCAATGGACATTTCACAGTTTCCCAGGTCGAGCCAGGTAACACGATCGGAATCGATATTTGAATGGACGTTTACATAAGAGGCCACGCATCTCTTCGTTTACCTGAGAATGGTAAAGGGTTACGCCAATCTTTTATTAAATCTTCACCCCCATGAAATGGAGATTGTGATGGATAGATCTTCTCTGGTGTAGTGACAGTCCTATTATTTGGAATTCAATAATGAATTTAGGTAAATTATGTTGTGTATTTATATTGGAAATTTTGATTTATAAATTTTTTAATTTACATTTTACCTATCTAATTTATATCCTAAAATGATATCTAGAAATATCATTGATTCTCTAATGTCTACATTTTTTTAACAGATTATTACATTAATTATAAAAACTTTATCTAAGAATCAATTGCCTTCCAAAAATAAATAATTTTTATATTTTCTAACTTTTATTGTAAATTGGTTCTATTATGCAAAGCTAGTCGGTTGAAATAATGATCAATATCGATTTCAGTTGTACGAAAAAAAAAATTCCACGAATCTTCTATATAATATCTTTAATAACAAGTTCTCTCCATTTTCCAGCTACTCCTGAACAGACGAATGACTTCACAGATTAATCGCGGATCTCCGTCGATGTCTTTCGAGATCCGTTTCCCCTTCGAGATCGATGAAAATCCTATTACAGGACAACGTTCTGTGTATCGAGGAGCTTGGTAATAATACGATCCATTCGAAATACCCTTTACGAAAACGTTAGGAGGAACGATCGCCGGTCCGGTGGAGGAAAGAATTACGTTTTGAAAATGATTGGAAACCGGCTGAAAGGCCCCTGTCCATTCTGAATGCTAAGCTGCCTAATTTCATCCCTCGGTGTCTAGATAGTATTTCATCTTCTGGCAAATCCCTGGAACAGGTAAAAATGGGGGTGAACCGTGGCGATCGATGTTCCCACGCTTCGGGTTGCAAAACATCGATGAGCCGGTGAGCGATGCACCCTGAACATGTTATTTTCAAGGGAAACTGTTGCGTGCACCGTCCACTCATATCCGGTTATGGACCACAGTGTTGAACTTGAGTAACATATGCGTGTATTCACCTGGTTTTTCACGTTTTCGATTTTTCCACGAAATATTTTTATGAAATTAAGAATTGTTTAAGGATTTTCTTTTGGATAAATTTAAAATAAAATCAACAAAAAATTCAGAAATTTCTTCTGATTTGTAAATTAATTAATAAGAATCTAACATTCTTATAATTAATTTCATTATAACTATGTACAAAATGTATAATTCATAGAAAATAGTACATAAGAAAATATGTGTATAATGTTATACAGAAGTGATTTATATTTTTTCATTTTGCAAAAATGATCTTTGCTTTGTGAAGTATTTTTATAAATACCTTGTCCAAGACATGATACTATCAGAAATATCGAAATCCGCATCGAGATTACATCTGGAAAATCGAAAACCGACTTCCCACGTCACACAGGTAGAATTCAGCTGGACCGCAGGATTATATTTCACAATTAACAAATATAATATTACTCAACCCACGTCCTACTTGACCATTTCTTGGTGACGGAATGAAACGAGCTTTTCCGGCCTTTCCCTCGCCTTTCGACGAGGTAAAAACCGGGCAACGATTGCGTAAATACTGAGAAACTGGTCGACCCATCTATAAGAAGTCCAAATATCAAATTTCTCGTCCGAATAATCGTTTGTGGACATAATAATACGCTATTTTTTTTTTTTTTTTTAAATCTGCTCCTCATACAAAAACTAAATTCAAAGCTATTTCAAAATGGATCTATTATGATCAACATTAGAGAAATTTTTCTTTCTTTTTTTTTATCTATTATCTATTCATTATCTATTTAAATAAATTTGTAGAAATATAAAAAGGATTTTGATTGTAAGGAAAAATTAAAATAAACAATTCATAAACGTTAACGAGTATGCTGGATCTGGTTTAACAAGATATTTATCAATGTAAAAGCATTATACTGGTTCAATTTGACAAGTATTCAAATTTATTCCATTTTGACTAATGAAATTTAAAAGGAGTATTTCAAGATTTTTTCTTTTTATATCTTGTTATGGAATGTTTAAAATTATAAAACGGTTTAAGATTTTTAAAATTACTAAAAATTTTTACATAATTTCTGTATAATATATCTGGAATTATCTGAAGTTCCATAATCTCAAGTTAAAGAATTAAAGAAAAAACCTAAAAGTCTGTTAATTTTTTTCGAATAAACTATTTTTATATATCTATTAAACTTACTGATTTGTATTCCAAAATATTTATTATTTTTAATAAATGAAATGAAATAAAATTTAAAGAAAGTTCGATACACTTTATTTATAACATAATAAAATATCTCTATTAACGCAAGTGCCAAACTAGAAATATTTCCATCTAACTAAGTATAAGAATTCTTTCTTTTCTATCCAAAAATTTTCTGCTAATCTTTTCATAGTTCTAATCCATTGTCATTCTTTTTCCCCATTTTTTGTCCACATTTTGAGCAGATAAACCCGTTCGTATATCCAGGTATATACAAAATCTTGTAGAATTCCATTGATCACAGGTAAAGGGTAGACAGAGTGATTATACCACATAATGAGGGCGATGTTGTTTCTACGGTAGAAAAATTGTTGTGTCGTCCTTTGTCATTTATTTTTGCCATTTTACCTGTTATTCATTACCAGCTGATATCACCAATCGTAAAATTTGAAAACATAATTAGGCAGACAGACAAACATTCTATTCGAAAAGTTTTTATTATTCTGAAAATGAAAACAGATTTATACAAACATTATTTAGGTATTTCAATTCATATCTTCTATGTTATTTATTTGTTTTTGCTTCTTTAATGGTTTTGAAATATATTCCATTATTCAGATTCTCCTGATAGTAGTTTAGACTTAATTCTTATATCTAGTTTTCTTAAATCCTCTTTAAGTCCTATCTAATATAAATTACGATAGTTTTATAGCTTTATTATAATATAATTATTTTTATCAAATTTGAAAATATTATATTGAAAATATGAAGGAAAAAAAATAAAGGGGAAAATATCAATTTCAATATGAATTTTATATTTAACATTTCTGCTATGTATTCTGTGTATCTTTTTATTATTGATTATTATGCATTAATATTTTGTTTAATTTTACAGCTATGAAAAATTAAACGTATACAATGAAAAAGTGGAAAATATTGAGAAATATGTAAAATTAAAAATGAAAAATGAAAATGATGCAGAATAAAATAATTTTAATATATAAGAAAATACAAAATTGTGACATTATGTTGAAGAATAAAATAAAACTTGGATAGTAGAATAAAATTGGAAAACTGGAATAAAATCTTCTTTTAATAATTGTATCACAAATATTTTGTTATTCGAAAATATTTTTATTATACGAATTTTTAAATTTGCACAAGATTTTCCCGTAAACAGGATATCCTGAATAAATCTTGAGGACATACTTACAAGCATTCCTACGTGAATCCACGAATTTCGATTCCAACGAATTTTTGTACCATCTTTCAGGGAAAGAATCCGATCTCAGAAATGGTTTTCCGTGTGTCGAGAGGAATGGAGCTTTGCAACTCTTTAAGCCTCTCCCACGGGACTGCGTCATGTCCCCGGAGACGGCGAACAAAACCGGAACATGACTCGGGGAATGTTAAAGGATTACTAAACCGTTTCAACTTCGTGCAGGGAAATCTGTTCATTTTTGCTTATCCAATAGGAAGATCGCTAACTGATCATCGAATGATTATTGGTATTTTGTAACCTACACAAAGATTTTTAAAAGATTAATTTCCTTTGTGAAAATTTTTATATTTGAAATAATATTTGAAATAATATTTTTAATAAGTAAGTCTTTAACATTATAAAATTCTTAATCTTGATATGTGAATTTTTTTTTTTTGAATTTTCCAAACGATGAATTTTCGATTTTAACAATGAAGAAATTATTTGTAATATATCAATATCTCATTGAAATTATATTCAAGGATTACACTAATATTATTGTATGCCAGAAGTATATATAGTTGTTGCTCATTCAAGTCAATTAAATAAATGGGTTGACTACTTTTTAATCGACAATTCAAGAAAGCTAACTACAATGCAAATTCGTGTTCAGAAATTTCAAATTAACAATACTCGACAATATATGTAGAAGTCAAAATAATAGACTGCATTGATTATCATTTAGTTTCTATTTAATATAGGATATTTTAGGTTAGTTTACATTAATTAGAATTACATTATTTTTCAATAATTGAACTTTATTTTATTTTATTTTAAAAAAATTGCGTGAAAATTTATTTATCTATTTATCACTTGAAGATTCGAAACAATATTGTTTAATGTATTGCATTATTTAGCCAATGATAAAGAAAAAGAAATGTTCCTACACTTATTTTACTTGTAATTATTTTTACTTGTAATTATGTAGTGTAATTATGTAGTGTATTATGTATCCATAATTAATAAAGAAAATTATATTAGAGATGAGTGCTAACCATTCCAAGGATTGAATTTTAAAATTTTTTTATAAAAAATTAATGAATATGAATCGATTTTAGGATGGAAAAAAATTAAATCGTCATAGAAAAAATATATATAATAATACGTGGAATAGAATGGCATTACGTGAAAAAACAAAATAAAATTTTTCAATTTTGTCGAAAATAAAATCTCAAATGAAAAAAAAAATTTTTTTTTTTCAATTTATCTTTATACATAAAATTATTCTATAACATTCCATTCAATTTTGTAACACGTTACAAATAATATTGCTTATAAATTTTTTCCCATTTTCATAATCATTTAATAAAAAAAAAAAACAAAAAAGTTATCTTTGAATCTATTCATTTTAAAAGCGTTAAGCTGAATTGAAAGCAAAAACCGTTCCATTTTTAATTTTCGATAAGTTGATTTTATTTCGACAAGAACTTTGGAGGAACTTGTCATAAAAATCAAGCATAAGATTCCAACGGATTTACGATTTTCTATTATCCACCATAGAAAAATGTTTTTGCCATCGTTATTTTTGTGCTGTAATATGGTACCAGCTTTCATAAAAATAGGATTAACAAGTAAATTTCGTTAATCGCACAATTCTATTGTTTTTCAAATTTCCATCAATCTTGTAAATCTTTTTTTTTTGATGGATATATCAGACTGTAATATTTTTTTGTAAATATATGATGCTACAAATTTGGAGTTAGATATAATATAACAATAATATAATATATAAATATAATATTCGTATTATTATGAAATCTTAACCTATACTTCGAAAAGACACCGATCAACACGAAATTTAAAACGAGTGATTTTAGAAACAGACTTAAAATACAACATTTTCGAGCATTTTCAAATTGTTAATGGAAAAACTTAATTATTAATAAAAAAAAATTTTAGTTTCTCAATTGTTAACTTCTTACCTTCCAAGTAATTTGACTATACATTAATAGTTAATTCCAAAGATATTTCTTTTTATATGCCTATAAATAATAAATTATGACTAGTAGACATTAGAACTAGCTTTTAAGTACCTGATCAATACTAAGCTGACCTAAGGATTTAGCAAAAAAAACCTTTTCACAAAGTACATTGATCTCTGTCTTTGACATTCTCAATATAACTTCCTACAACACTCATCGTCTTCGATTTCATTTCCGCCTCGAATTTCACGCTTAATATTCATCTTAATCCTATTTCAACCAAAAACTTTTCAAAGATTAAGGGATTTTCACACGTACACGCGTAATTCCTGTCAATGTTTTGCCCGGTCTAGATAGACGTATGCTCGGTGATTTCTCTTACGAGAAAGGGACGAAGAGAAGGTGAAATGACGAAGGGTGCAAATATTGTGCACCGTTGTCGCAATATTATCGTTTCGAAAAGACGCACACACCAGCTCGGGCCACGCTTTATACTCGTGGGTTCGCTTGCAAACAGATAACGTGCGACCCCGAGTGGTTTACCGGCTAGTCCTGTTTGGCTTACGGCTTACGAAGATATCCCACCACCTCCAGGAACACGCGTTGCTTGTATAGGATCATCATAGGAGAAAACTCGCGAGGTATCCGAAATGTATATATTTTGGATGAACTCGTTCCACGTATTTCTAGTCTCACAACTGATTTCGAGATCTGATCTTCCGTACGTAGATACCGAATCTTTCGATGTACGATGCTATGTTCGTTTGCAAAAAGAAGACGAAGTACATTTGCGTCTCTGTTAGAAGTTTCTATGCGCTTTAGATGTGCGCAGTGTACTTTGAAACGAAGTAGCTACGAGGTTATTTTTCTTTGTTGTAAATTAATGCGCAGTTAGATTGATAAATTTTTTATGTGAATTGTGCATATATTATTGCATAGATTGTGTTATTCAATACTTCTCAGGATCAAGTTCAAAAATAATAAAATAAAATAGCGATTATTTAATATTTTTTGTGTTTCAAATCATCTAACGAGATATATATTATATGCGAGAAATTTTCGTCTTTGTGGCGAAAAAATGTGCAATTCGATAATTTATAAAAATTTGTAAAATCGAAATATAATCAATCACTAAATCAATGATTTTGAAACGAAATAGTTATGAGGTAACTTTTTTTTATTGTAAATTAGTACAAGGTTAGATTTATAAATTTGCTGTATCATGTTCGAAGCGCAAGATTGCACAGATTAATATTCTGCACTTCTCAGAATCAAGCTAATAAAATAAAATAGCGAGTATTTTTTGCGTTTCAAATTTTCTGTATTAGGAAACAAGAGAAATTTTCATCTTCGTGGTAAAAAGATGTGCAATTCATAGAAATTTATATTTTAAATCGAAGTATAATCAATCAATAAATCGATGTTTTGTCTAAAAAATTAAGAATAAAAGAATGAAGAAAGAACAAAATTGGACATTAATCCATTGAAAAAATAATTAAATCTCGAATAAAATTACTTTAATAATTACTATTTAAATAATTAGTAAAATGACTTAAATAATTTATTCATAGCTATTATGCTTAATTCGCTTTTCACATAACCTCAACTATTTGGCATTACAATTATTTGCAATTATTATGTTTTGAACAATAAATTATTAAAGTAACTTATGAAAATAACTTTATTCAACTATTAAATTTTGCCCATCACTGAAAAAGAATCTATAGAATATACATTTTTCAAACAAATAATTGAATTTTTGTCAAAAATTCAATTTATCGTTACAATTTAATTTCTGGTTTTTCAGTTCAACTGGAGATCGGTATCGTGTCAACTTCTACGAAAGAACAAAGAGATTTTCTCTAGAATGGAAGAAATAGTTTTTAAAGTCGACCTTCATACTCCAGAAAAATGTTAAACCATGCGACAATTTCCTAGACACCAGTTGATACATCGTGGACCTTTTTCTGTTTTCCATAATACCCGTGAAAATCTGGAGCAGTCCCGTTTCTTTTTCCTTTGCATACCTTTGACCATTTCTATGGGAATTACTCCAGTGATTTGTTGCTTCTGTCGTGGAAATCGAAAAACAGAATACGAACATGGAATATCACCCATCGACGCGATATGGCTTGTTTGTATATTTCGACACTCGGAATGAAGATGGGATTTGTATCGAGAATCGATCGATATCGCTACAATGCTCTCAATATTGTGGAAACAATTCTAATGTTTCGTAAATCTTGTAAAGATTTAAAAAAGATATCGTAATAAAATGTTAAATAAAAAATCTGGAGAAATTATAGCGTGATAGATTTAAGAGACCATTGCTATATAAATTTTGATCACGATATCAATTTTGATATTTGCAAAGAAATAAATGATAATCGTAATAAAGAAAAAAGAAACAAAAGGAATAAAATATTTAAAAATTTCTTAAAAATTGAAACAACCCAAAGTTTCACCATATCGAAGACTCTCTATCTCTTTTTCTCCATGTTTCGAGTCCTTTCTTTTTGGTTAAACAAACGAAAGAAAAGAAATTTCTTTCTTTAGGAAATATTTTATGCGTGCACCGAATTTTTGAAAACCGGTAAAGAACAGAATCGCATTGAACACGAGGGTGAAAGTACAAGTACCGAAAAGACAGTTAGGTCAGTATTGGACCCTCATTGTTCCAAATATCGCTAAAATACGAAAAGCATAAAGTCATAAACCGCATTTTAACATTTTTCAGTTTTGGTTCGTAGGATCCCTTCGTCCGCACACCTCGAACGAGAAGCATGCAAATACGACGGACTCGTCAAAGGGACGAAGAGTCATTCGAAAATATATAATTCAGACCGTAAATGGCCCTCTTACGGACTGGTAAAACGGTTAACTTTTAACGTGACCGGCTTAGGTATGGAACCTTGGAAAGCGTAGTTTCCATGCGAAAGGAAAAAGAAGCGACGAAAAGTGTAGGACAGATCGCATTATCCTTTGATAAAACGACTTCTTGGCGGGCTAAAGGTGGCGGAGGGGAGAGAGAAGGGTGAAGGGAAGGAGGAAAAATGCGAAACTCGTTATTAAGAAAACGAATCATAATGGAAGGTGCTTGAAAGATTGATGGGACAAAGGACGAGGAGATAGAAGTTGGTGTAAAAGTTGGCTCTCTGTATAATTTTATACAGGGCCTAAGAATCAGGATGAGGCTGGTGTTAAACGTTCCGTTTGATCGATGTGAATGTTGAAGAATAAAATTTCTTAACGGAATTTTTAAGGTTGGTTTAAGGAAGAAATCGGCAAATGTGCATTTATATATAAGATATATTAAGAACTTTATTCTATTTTATTGTATTTTAATCACGCTAGGAAGAGATACAATAAAGAGAAAAAAGAAAAGTGAATTCAAAGAAAAATACGTGTGTACATGTTTATGAGCAATAACAATTCGACGTCTATAAAACAGAGAAGAAGAGTCATTTGTTATGTCCCTGAAGGCCCAATCATCACCGCCATATAAAGAAAGAGAACGAAAACTTCGACTGGTCTTTGGAGAAAAAGAAAAAAAAGGAAAGTATTCACCCCGTACACCCTTTCGATCGTTTCGAACAGCAATAAAACAGCAGTAGCATAGATATATCCTCGATGTTATGTCATCGATTGGAAATATCAAACCGTTCCACGAATCTCGTTACCGCATCGAGGAGTAATGACCTTCCTATCAAAAGGAGCATTGGAAGATTCCATTTCGCGGAGAGTCCATCCCCCTATCCATTGTATTAAAAATATTTTATGTAGGAACAAAAAGAGGAGGAAACGAGAAGAGAATGAATTCTAAGAGGGAAGAGAAGAAGAAGAAGAAGAAGAGGAAATGTGTGGTTTTTGCTTTTCCTAGGACGTAACGCCGCGCTTTATGATTACGAACGCCCGTGAACGGGCATCGTGATCCTCGTTACGACCTCGTAAAGAAACCTTTTAAGGTGTCCACTCGGACCTTTCACTCGGACCTAGCTTCGATCGACGCTTCACGTAGATGGCGCACGTCTATTTTTAAGATTAAATTTGAAGGTTTAAAGACACTAAAATTATTTATTCGATGCACATGAAATATATATATATTTTTTTTAATAAAATTTCTATCATTCGTATATTTATAACTTATATGAAAGTAAATTGATTTTTTTACCATTCGCAGCGTCAAAAAATGAGATATTGATTTTCGATGAATAAAATGGCGAAAAATAGAACGGAAATCCAAAATGGTTGTGTATACTGAGGATGACACTCTACTTATAAAGAAACGTCAGATACGTAAGAAAACTCTTTTTTATCTTTTTTACAAAAATTCATACGTCATAAACTAGAAAGTATATACGTTTACTGTATTGAATATAATCTCAGAATTGCTCTTAAAATCAATCTATCAAAAAAGAAAAATATTTCTCATTCACAAACGATTCATTTCTCACGCGAAAATTCCCCTTCTTCAAGCTTCCATTTCCATTTCCAACGGAAGGATCTCGAAGAATTTCTACGGCCAACGCATAATTCTTTCGTAATACCGCGATAAACCGAGAGGGGGTGAGTGTTTCTCTCCAAAGACTTGTCAAAATAATGTTTGTCTAGCACGAAAGCCTCGGTAGCGAAGGCACAAGCTTTGTCGGCCTGACGCTCGTCGCCGGGACGCGCTCCACCCACGTCAGTTATGAGAAGTTATGGCTGTTATGATTGTCATGTTTTGTCAACTCCTTTGTCAACGACAAAAGGGCTGGCAGCGGGAGGATCATGAGCTTTTCGACAGCCGAACCGTTTGCCGCGTTTTGCGGCAAGGTCGGCCGAATAACCGGGCAGAGTTGGAGCACAAA
>NW_006263451.1:702593-704068 GCF_000469605.1 Apis dorsata
TCACCGGAAGTTCTGTTGGCATAAAATTCGATACGTCATTCCCGCGAGAAGCCCTCTCGATCGTATACTCTCTGCTTGAATACTAGTTTTCGCAAGGTGGCCGTGTTATGGGAATATCACGCTCTTGGTTAAATGTCAATCACGCTGCGGATGCTCTTTCTTTACCTTTGCAATTTTATACGCCTATGATTATATAACGTTTGGCGAGATGTATAGAAGCAAATGTTTAAAAAAAAAAAAAGAAATTTGTTTTGAAAACTCTTCACAAATAATCCATGTTGTATGTCACAGTGAACACTTAAGAATGAATACTCCAGTCTTAAATAGAATTTAATATTAAATAATTTCGAAGTATCGTATATTTTATATAAAATATTCTTAAAATTAGTACAGCTTTCTTTTAAATTTTAAAATATATCCTATTCCTATTCCATATATTTATATACGAAATTTATAATTTACAATACATATAATAATTTAAATTTCAAATTAATTTTTTTTAATTTTTAAAAAAATTCTTTCTCCTACAATTTAAACTTACAAGTAGACTTCCAGATCCAGATACATAAATTATTTTTGTTACAGAATTAATCACGTCCCCAAATTGTTCGATCCCCGTGGACGAATTGGATCCAAAGGGAAATAATTTCTAACGAAGGCAAAGGAAAATTTAGCCGAGGCATTCGAACGTTTAATCTCACGCTTCGTTCCCCGCGATCAACGTGAATCACTTGGAAATAAAGACGATGTTTCCACAACCCCAGGAAACATTGGCGATTGATTGCACCGAGGGTGTAGCCATTACAATTGCAGCGTGAACCTGGAGGGGTTACACCCGAACATCATTCGGGAAAATCTACGGTCCACGGTCTATTTTCCACGACTATTAGCCTAGCGAGTTAATTCGATGGAAGTAGAGGTATCCGCGAGTAAATAGAAAACGCTATGAATCGTGCTACTACGCGACAGAGATGAAAATATATATCCGTGACGCAAGTTTAATTTAATCTTATTGCCTCGCAATTTCGTCTCGCGTAATTTTAGCTACACTTCGAGCCATTCGAGATAAACAGTTCATCAAGTGAAACAGTATTCGAGAATTTACACTTATCGTCATATGAAATATATTCATTTCTTTCAAATAATCGATTTATCTTACTCGAAATTAATTCGGCAATAAATTAGGCAAGCAAAGATTACCAAACCTGCAATTTTTTCCTTATCATTGACGCAATACATTCGATCTAATACACTCTATTTTGTTTTCATTTTAACTAAATGATAATACGAAAGTATATTTACAATACAATAGTACGAGTGCTTCGAATAAAAACAAACGAGCAATAAAGGAGAGATCCAAAATCACGATTCCAATCTATCGTAAACGACATCTTCAGTCTGTTTTCATTCGAACTCCATTCGAACAGGTGCGACATCGCGGTTGTACGTGCCGTCACGAGAGAGAGAGAGAGAGA
>NW_006263451.1:704142-707137 GCF_000469605.1 Apis dorsata
ACAAGAACCGCAAGAACCCCCTCTCACTCCTCCGATCTATTGAAAAAAAAATGCCAGGAATCATTATTTTTCTCACCCTCGTGACGTCCACCCCAAACGCAACCACGACCAACGATCTGTGCGATGCAGGGACACCAACGATTCTGCAATTATCGTCGAGCAGACGCGAATGCGTGACTATGATAAATCTACGATAGAGCAGCTCGTGGGGATTTATTGCACCGCTGGCGCGAATTCGATTCCGGTTGGAGGTTGGACGGGTGCAAGGGTGCGTTCGTCCGACCAATCCAGATCCGATCACGGTAATAAAAATATATCGGGGAACACCCTGGTGTGGCTATCTTCGCGTGTACGGAGGGGGCCATTTTTCTCCTAAGGTGAAAGGGAGTGACGAAAAACGCGCCAGTAATCCGCGAAATTTGAGAAATTTTGCTGAAGATTTGACGTTGGTATTATCGTGGATACGTTGATATTGACGATATCGGTAGATTTTGACGAATCTTCGAATGAATTCGAATCGATTTGCGCGGAGAAAAGAAATTTAGAGGATTTTTATTTTTCTTTATATTTATTGTACTAAAAAATTCTCTTTTGAATTATATATAAAGTGCATCAATTACAGTTTCAATAGGAAAGGAGCACCGATAGATAGCGATGGAAATTCTTTACACAAATTCTCTCTCACTGTTCCATCTTTACCTGAATTATCGTATCCCTTCGAAAAAAAATGTTACCAAATAGACCGAAAAGATCGGCGAGCCACGAGTGGGTAACAGGGGAGGGAATTTAGATAAAACAAGGGGCGGTCTCGTTGTTGTTGGGGATCCCCTCGTGGAAAGAGGAACGATGGTACGATGAGAAGGAGTGTGGAAAATAGAAAAAAAAAAAAAAAAAAAAAAAAAAAAAAAGGAAAAAAAGAGCTCGTGCTTAGCACGCGTTGATGGCTCGCCACAGAGGCAAGATGACGATGATCATCACGGGGTCTTCGAGGCCACACCTTGGTACACAAGGGTGAACGAAGTCTTTTGGACGAGGAGGAAAAAAGTATCGATGTAATATATGCCCACGATCTCTGGTTCGAATCTCGGCTCTCTGTTTTCTTTTTTGCACAAACCCCCTGTTTGACACATGGATGGTGCTTCTAGGAGATAAATTTCTTGAATGGAGATATTAGGAGGAGGGATTACTACGAGGAGAGATTAATCCTCCGTGTGAGGTTCAGATACGGTTCAATTTTATGGATCAACCTTTGCATTACGTAAAATTTTCCATTTTTTCTCCAATTCCTTCTTCTTCTGAATCGAGTTCCTCTTGATTTTTCTTTTTTTTCCGTTCTCTTTTCCTCTAAATAAAATAAATTTTAAAACAATAATTCTATTTCATATTTCGATATCGAATAAGGAAGAGGAGGAATGGCAATAGGACGAGGAGTTTCGTCGAGGAGTTTGCATCGTGAATCGATTAGCTCGATGTCATCGATTACACCGAGTCTCCGAGACTTCGAGTGTTCCCCATTAGCCGAATCCGATGTATCATATAATTACTGGCTGGTATACCGATGAATGAAAATTATTCGTCTGAAGTTCGCCAATTACCGGTCGAGGATAACGTCTGACGGACGATCGTCAACCGTGAACCCACTCGAGAGGGTTAGGTAGGCTTAATGGACGATCCTTCGTGGCTCTCTTCCAATACGATCTCTTATCTCGTGGAAATTTAGCCGGATAACTATCTGAATAATGATACCGATACATAAGTCTAATCACTGCTCCATCTACAAGTAGAGTAGAATTTCTTGCATTTTATTAATGATGCAATAATAAATATTCACTTCGTAATCATCGTCAAATTTGCGAATTAATAATATTACGAGGTTAATAAACAAAGATAAAGTCTTCGTATTCCCTCGATATTCATATTCGCTTTCTCTCCTTTTAAACGAGTAACTTAATCCCATTTCTCAATCGAGACAATAAACCACCATATACGTGCGTATAACTATGTTCACGTGAGGAGAAAAGGGAGAGACATTAACCGAGGACAGATGCTTTGTCGGTATTGAAAGAAAAGAAAGCGCGTGCCACCGTCGAATAACTAAAAATACCGGAACACCCCCGCTATAAAAGTCACTTTAAAGCGATCCGAGGCATTCCCTCCCTAATCCTTAACCAGTAACGTTTCATGTAACGAGTAACAGTCACTAATTCCGTTACAATTGGTGAACGTGTTCCATCCACAGCTGCTGCTAATCGTCTGTTCTTAAAAAGAAAGAACAGATTTTAAAAAAAATTTTTTTTTATTATTATCCATCGTAAATTATCATTAATCCATCAAAGAAAACTGTACATTTGAGAAAAAGAATTTGATTAATCGTTAATTTATCTTGGAATTCATCCTGTGAGATGGTTTCCAGATTCCACATAACAATCATAATTAAAACTCAACTTTAACACTTTCGCTGTTTCCTCCTTTGCAGGATCCTCCCCTCGACTATTCCATAAAAAGCCTTGGCTGGATCACGGAAAGAAAGAGACAAGCGCGTGCCGATGACACATTGTCTCCCTATTTTCCCGTCTCCACGTGCTATCTATCCCGTCCACGTCGGTTTACATATTTTTAACCACTTTTTTCCTTCGAATCCGGCCATCTCTCTCTTCCATCCGTCTCTTTCGCTCCACCTCGACGGTCCTTGTATGGCGGTCTCAATGCGCACGCGTACACGCTACACCCCAAAAACTGGATATTTCTGGTAGGAAAAAAGAGCGAAAAAAGCGCGGATTCGTTACACGCGCGAGGGTCGTTCCACGAAGCGTGCAAACGGCGCTTGAAAATCTAGAAAAAGAGAGAGAGAAAGAGGATGGAGGGAGAAGGTGGATTATCGAGCGAAGAATCGAAAGTTGGAAAAAGGGAAAAACCACGCATCTGCGTGTATGGGTGATGGTTTGGAGGAAACGAGGATGTGGGGAACTGTTTTCTGAAAAAAAAAAAAAAAAAA
>NW_006263451.1:707571-708667 GCF_000469605.1 Apis dorsata
ATCCATCACTCTCGAATCCTTTCATCGATTCGTTGCTCGCGTATAAAAACGCGTGAATGATGTACGTACTCCTTCATCGCACCGATGAGACGGTTTACCTCATTTTTGTCACCGTTTCAGACCTTCTTCGAGGCATTGGGTTATATTATAAGGATAGAGGAGGAAATTTTTGATCTATTTTTCTTGAATTTTCGAGATAATCGTTTATTTTAATTATCTTATTATTGGTGGAATATATTGATATTAATTTTTTTATAAAAGATAAATCGTAAATTATAATATAAATTTCTAGTGTTTCTATGTTTTTGCTTCGAAAATATTAAAACGTATAAGAAATTTTGTATTGATTTCAAGGGAATTGAAAAAGCGGTCATCAGTTTTAAAACGATGTAGTTAATATCGAGGACATTAACGTGAAACGATGTTAATCGAGAATGTTATTACCTTAACGACGTTATAAGTAACCAATCGAAGAACATAAACAACAACTCGATCGATCTTTTACGCTATAAAATATCGCTTCTCTACGACGAACTCTAACGTTAGATATATATATATATATCTAATATATACCCGATTTCAATAATTTCAATTGAACTTAAATTGACTTAAATTGACGTTTCGCATTGAAATTTCTAATTGCCAAAACATTGAAAATTTTAAAGGGAGAAAAAAGAAATATACAAAAATTGAATTTAAATCGCAAAATAAATGAATAATAAATATTCGGTGGAAAAGTTTACACGAAAAGGTATAATAATATGTTAATTTACAGGTTCTAAGTTACGTGACTACTACTAATTCTTATTGATCACCTTTCCACCGTCCGTTTCTACGAGCCATAAAAATGTAACGATGTTCTTCGCACGTTCGTACGTTATCGAAACCTGTTAGATGTCTCGATATATGGCAGACAGGTAGAAAGGTGCACGAAAGAATCTTCAGGTGCAACCTGAAGTCGGAATCAGATCGACAAAGAATTAATTCTCGAGAACACGCGTGTATAACTGTCGTAAGAATCACGTGTCACGTATAATACATGAAAATCGAGAACCGGCTTTCGCTTCTGTAGTCACGTTTTCGAATATATATATAT
>NW_006263451.1:708913-718657 GCF_000469605.1 Apis dorsata
TGTACTTTATGCATCTTTGTGTATAAGATCTAATATTTCTTTTATAATTTTTTTCTCGAGGAAAAATTATATCTAAATTATATCTAATTCTAGAATTTTCAAGAAATGTTTCAAATATTTTATTTTATATCTTGAAAAAAAAAAGATAAATTTTAATTAAACGGTTTATCATTCTATTGAAGGTATGTAATTTTCATTCTTGAAAGTAATTTTTTTTTTAAATTTACGTTTCGTATGACAGCTGTGTTGTAATTAATTAACCCTGTCTGTTCAAACGACATCGAAGCTAGATGGAAATCGATCCAGATTTCAGCCAATAAAGGAACAGATTGATGCACGGCAGAATGGCCGTGTTGTGACAGCGGCACGAATTAACAGCGGCCTTTTTCTTCGAATAAAGGGGTGAGCGGACGTGGCTGAACACGAGAGACCCTTTTAGGGATAGGGTTGTGCAAGGGTTGAATCACAGTGATGGCGGTGTTGCTTTTCAAAATGGTGGTATACGTTACGTGATCAATTTGTTCGCGATAATATAATTGAAATAAACCTTGATCGAATCAAATCATTATACGAATTCATTAAAAAAACAAGATATATTTTTATAAAATATTTGCAAAAATAGAAACGAATATTAAAAAAAAAACGGGTACAAAATTTAAAATATAACAGTAAAATTCATCTTTTGATAATATTTAATTAAAGACAAATTTAATTTCTTAATTAAAATTGAAGAATAATCATAAAATAAACCTGTTTAAACATTTTGAAGAAAATTATCTAATTAAAATATTTGTACATATAATCTAATCAAGGATAATTGCGTTTTCTAATTATAAAAGAAAAATTGCATAATTGAGAATTAAGAAACAGCTCATCGATGAATTGTTTTTTCAAAATTCGAAGGAAAATTTCGAAAAATATTCCTGATTAATATTCCCGCCATAGTTCCCTCCATTTCCTGCCTTCTCCAATCTTTATGAACAATAGCTTCGTCAATCTACTTCTGAACATGAATATTCCTCGTAGGAAGCCGTGACTTGTTTCCTGCCCACTGGAGAAATACCTATATATCCGTTGGTGGGCCGAGGCATAAATTTCAAAACGTCCCGAAATATCAACGCACAGATCCCGTAACTCACCGGAAACGTCATCTCCGCGCAGGAAAGGTGCGAAGCTGGCTGCCTAATGAGTCCTCGGCCTGCTTAAAATGCTCTCGACGAGCATCGCCCAATCTTTCGCGACATCGTTTTGTTTTTACACGTTTTGTTTTCCGTTATAACGGTATATCCCTCCCAAGAACACGCGAAATTTATGCACCTTTGAAATTTTCATCTTTAGAAAGATTAACAACCAATTTTTATTGGAAGAGTGATAATCGTCAATTTCTATATATGTCTTCTTTGGAAAAAATAACAGTTGGCAATGTTAATTAAAGATGAAATTGACAGGGTATCTGTAAAAAAAAAAAAATAATATAGAATCCAATTAATTATTTTATTCTCGCTTGTCCGACACTGCAATTTTTCTACAAATAAATTATATAGTATATAATATAGTTGAAAAAGCTAATTGCTACATTTTCCACATTTAATCACATCACAAATTATTTTAATCAAACTGAATCTCCTAGTTTTATTCAATACCTTATTAATTTTGTTATAAATCGATTCTTGAAATATCAATTAATACTAAATATATTCTATTTTATATCAATTTATCATCGCGAACGACGAGTTTGATTGAAAATAATAAAAATTCTAAATCCAAATAACTGCCTTAAAAATTTTCGAGCGACAATATGAGATATCTTTTAACACATAAATTCTCATTTTCCAAACACTATCTAATTATATCTAAATACATGCATCCGATCATTCACAAACAATTAACCGATCAAACCCAAACGTAACTCGTCCATTATCCGATCTTTCGGATAACATCGGATCACGAATCAGGTCACGAGCCTTCGATATCGCCGCATAATGTTCCCACATAAATCACGGATCATGGGTTAGATCCGTGCATATCGAGCGATAAGTTTATCTTGTAGGGCGACGTAACTCTCGCATGCCCGGTCGAAATCAGACGCAACAATGGCGGTGGACAGACGGCCATTGAGCTTGGACAATGAGCAACGTTAGCGGCGACGCCAACCAACCCCCGATCATACAGGCTGCCAACCTCTCTCTCTATCAATCTATCCATCGAACAGCCCCCTTTAGGCTTGCCGTCTATGGTCAGAGAAAGGAGGGGTCCTCCGTGTTGTGCAGATTGCACAACCGTCCAACGCCAGCTGGCCAACCCCTTGACCCCGACAGGGTGGACGTCCGAGTCGTAAAGGGCCTATAATACGTAACCAGGTCCGATCTGACCCGAAAAAGAGGGTTGAAGAAGAAAAGGTGTCCATCCAGCCGTTACTTTTGCCACTGACCGTACGTGCGCTGCCATTAAATCGCGTTGGAACACGCGAAAGAAGTTAGGGAAGAAGGGAGGGGGGGACGAAGAAGAAGGGTGGAGGAAAGAGAAGAACTCGTGAAACGAGTTGCGTGAAAAGAAGGGTGAGTTTGGCATCTGGTGAGTGTATATGGTACAGTGTTTCGATTATATCGCGTATCTCCTTCGATTTAAAGAAAATTTAAATTTCTTTAGATAGAGAAAAAGATTTTTTCTTTTTTTTTCTATTGAAATTGTTCGTAACAAATAAAGTTAAATTTTTTTAAAATTTTATTAGTAAATTGTTGCAATCAATTTCAGATCGACGAAAATTGTATTTCTTTTGAATAATAAGCAGAAGTGATGAAGAGAATGATCGTGTGTTCTTAGTCATGGTGGAAGGAAATGGTTGAAGCACCAGATAAAACAAGTAACCACAATGGCGGTCATTTAGGTATGAAACCTGCCAGAATGAGGCAGAGCAGCTGTACGCTCCTCTCTCTATGTTCTAAAGTTTTAACGTTAGATATCTTTCCGCTTCTGTATTCCACAGCTTTCCCTCGCCTGTGTTATTTGAAGGAATTGTTCTGCTTATCTACGCTCGGCGGAAACAACTTTTCTGCCACGAGCCATTTCATTCCCTCTTCCGTCCTTTTTTCTTTCTCTCTCTCTCTCTCTCTTCCTCTCTTTCGAAGATGGAAAATGATCTTTATCTTTATCAGAAATCCAATATTTTCGCATAGATTTCTAAATATTGTTTCTACATTTTTCAAAGAGTAACACGAATCCGACTCGAATCAACCCGAAATTCATCAATGTTAATTTTATGTTCACAAATGCGAATTGAAAACTCGATCAAAATTATTTAAAAATCGCGTTTTTTCGTACAATTAACATAAAAATTATACACAAGATGATTAAAATTAATGAGATAATCAAATTCTTCCTTTATCTTCGTTGAACCCCGTCATAATAGCCATAATCATAATTTTTGTCACGACGGAAAAAATTCCAAGCCGATGTTTTTATTGCCCCCCTCCCTTCCAAAAAAAAAAACCATAAAAGAAAGAAGAAAAAGAAAAAAAACAATTTCAGCAGCAGGTACTTTACGATGTACAATTTCGTCGCGTCTCCATCAACTCTCCCACTTCTTTTCCTCTCCTTTTCCTTCTTCCTTCCTCTCCTCTCCTCTCTCGACTCTACTTTTTTACGAGAGCCTCGTGGCGGACCCCTTTCGGCCTACCTGAACGCGTGCGTGGCACGTTTTCTGGCTTTTTGGCCCGTCCTCTCTCTCCTCTTTTTTCCTTTTTTTTTTTTTTTCTTTTTTAAGGCCCGCTACCTGGAGATCACAGAAGATGAATTAATACGTCGTGTAATGGATTAAAGCCAAAGGGCTACCCCACGTTTTTTTCACGCAACCCTCTCTCATCGCCGTGATCGGATATAGTATACCTGCTCACAGTGGGACGTGTTAGACACCATACGAGAAACAGCGTAATTTTCGCCCGTGGAAAAAAAAAAAAAATCTATCCACGAAAACCTATTCTCACTCACATGTGGAGATGGAAGAGGGGGTCGATAAAAGGGTACAACCCTTCTATCGATCTTTCTTTCTTTCTCCCTTTTTTTTCTTTATTTTTTATTCTTCTTTCTCTTTCCCCGTGCTCACACCCCGAAAACGCAGTAATTGAAAAGCGATATATCGTTGCACGCGCGATGAAAATCGATGTTTTATGAAGTGGCTCGAAATCGTGGAACCGTAAAAGCAGTTGGCCAGAACGAGCGACACTGACAGGTTGGGAAAAAACGCTATAAAAACTCCGTCGGCGGTGTTTACGACGTCTAGTATACGACGAAATAAAGAGGTGAGGTGGGTTATTAACGCGTTTACCTTAGATGCTTCCGTCGATCGGGAGTCGTTTAATTAAAGCAATGGATTAGATTGATGGGAATTCGAAGGTCTTGAGTCGTGATGGGTCCCCTGCAAATTGATATAAATATATCATAGTGATTTTAACAACGTTACCTTCTGAATATATCTTGCTTGAATCTTCTATGCAAATTTCTTGGAATTTTTTGCACGAATTAATCAACGATATTTTCTATAATTTTTTAATCGATCGCACGATTTGCAAAAAAAACAAGTGAATCCATCCTCCTTCGACCCACGATTACGATTATATCTCGTGGACAAGGATATTTTTTTTTTCGTCTCGTCTCGGGTTAAATTCACCTGTCTCGAAGGGGTGTTAATCCTTGCCTGGTCTCTCTAACCCTCTCTAGCCATCTCTATTTCGATGCATGCGTGCGTGTGCACGACACCTGTTACGGTTACGCGCATTGGCACATTGGATGGATCGTAGGGTCAGAATCGTTCAGAGAGAGGGTTCGAAAGGGTGAGAGACCCAAAGTGGAGCCTTGGGTAACCCTTCTGCCCCATTCGTTCTCTCTGTCCCTTTCTCTCTCTTTCTCTCTATCTCGGCTCGTCTCTCGTGGTGAAACCGCAGGTATACGACACGCACGTACACTGGCACCTTGCGAGAGATCGCACAATACGTCGAAAAGCAACCCTTTCAATCGGGTCCAGCATTATGTCGCTAAACGTTCTCCCACCGCGAGGTGGGAAAAGGGAGAGGAAAAAAAAAAAGGAAACTCGAGGGAACAGGTTGGGATCGGTTCCTAACCCCTTTCATAATGCTTGCTCGTAGCCCAGAAAATTCCTCTCTTTATACAAACCCTCTTCTTTTTTTCTTTCTTTTTGGTGTCTGTATACACGATCGAAATATAATGTATGGGTTAAAAGTGATCGATAAATCCAATTTTATCAAATCAATTGCCAAATTGAAGATTGAAGAAGATTCTTCTGTTTATGCAATTTCTATTATATTGATTAATCATGGATACGATCACAAAGTCAATTAATTTGTGCGATTTTCATCATTTTTGTATTCCATGGTTTTGATTTTGGAATTGTGGTGAATAGAAATAGCTTGAAAAAATTTACTTAATATAAATATAGCATTACACATAATTAACATTTACAGCAGACTCCCTTTTATTGATATCAACATTCCTAAATATTCTATCCTATAATATAACTCTTAAATCAAGCATATTTCCTCGACTCGTGTATCTCTACACCCCCACCTCTTCGATCGATCCAATCTTTACAATCCTCTCAAAACTTCGCAATCCTCCCAGAACCGACGTCCAACAACGACAATGTAGCCTGGGAAAATGAAGGGTGGCTGCTCGGGTTTTTTTAGAGAAACTAGGAGCGCGGCTAAAAGCCGATAATTATCGGTGCACGCGATGATCGTTGCGGCGTGGAGCGGAAGTAGGTGGCGTTCCGCACGAAAGTGAATGAAAGGCGGTGGCGTTTAACCTGGAACACACTCGTGAATTAGCCGGTACCTTTAATGAGAGAGATCGGTGCTCTCTGCTTCTGTGTTCCTTCATCATCCGGGACAAAGGTGGAGCGAGGATGGAGGGGAAAAGTGGAGAATGAGAGGAAGAAATGGAGAAAACTGATGGGTGAATAAGAGTCTCAGAAAACAATCTTTTGAAAAGTTTTTGACATCATCCGGTTGGTCTTGGATGATTCACGATCTGGATCTGCGTAACTGCATTTATTTAATGAAAAGAGGTTTGGTTTAATGGTCTTTTGATTTTTTTAAATGTTTTTTAAATATTCTCTAATTAGTGGACAAATATTATCGATAATATCGGATATTATCAACGAAATATTGGTGAAGCTAAGGTAAAGTTGTAAAAATTCCCTTTAAAAATCAATGAATAAAACATTTTAAAAATTAACATCAAACAATTATATTACTCTCCAAAACAGATCTTTGGTGGTCTTTTGAATTTTTTAAATATTTTTTAAATATTCTTTAATTAATGGATAAATATAATTCTTTATTTTTATTCAAAAGATTCGCTTTATTCGATATTATCGACGAAATAATGATAAAGCTAAGATAAAATTGAGTTAAAATTCGGAAAATATTATTCCCTTTAAAAAAAAAGAGAGAAAAAATCAATGAATGAAACTTTTAAAAATTAACGTCAAACAATTATTCGCAACTTTAGATTTATACCCTTCCATTAAACCTTCCTCGCCATCGATCGTATCGATGACATTTCACGACAACCGCCACTTATATAACTTAATTCACTTCCGTAATTAGCAAAGGTCATTCGCAGATTGCCCTCTTTGAACCAAGTCGCGGTAAAAGTAAAGAGAAAAAAAAAACAAGAACAATGGAGATAAAGAAAGAAATGGAGATAATAAAGAAAGTGATGATCGTTAAAAAAGGAGAATCGACGATTGTCATAAAGCTGCGTGGAGCAGAGACAAGAGAGAGAGAGAGGTGAAGGCCAAAACTGGAGCTTGGAACGGAATGGAAAAAAACCGCACAAGTGTCGAAAAGCTCCTTTCGACGCGCGTAATCTCGTTCGCGAAGCTTTCCAACTTCAAAGTCTTACCACGTAAGCCTTGGCTGGTCAACAAGAAACGACTTGGCACGGGTAAAACTAGTCCTTGGTGGACTGCCCCTTCCACGCTGTTTCGGATTTTCAACCCCAAATTGAATTACAAAGCTTCTTTCCTTTATCGTTGAATAATCTCTGTTCGATGCATAAGAGAGAAGTTTTGGACGAAAATTTATCTCATCTCGTTTCCTTTGTTCCTAATTTTCATTTTCAAATGTAGAAAGAATTATCTTTATTTTGCGTTCGTTTTTATTTATATCAAAGAGAAGGGTTAAAATTATTACAATTAAAATGGCTTCAAGTTCTTAATAACTCGTTACATTTGCGATTTAAATTTAAATTAATATAACAAAAATATTCCTTTCGATTAATTTCAATTTACAACGAAGAACGGGAATAGAAGGAAAACTTTCGCAAAAGCAAAATTTCACTAGGTGTTGTTGATGAGTGCGCATTTCCACGTTCGAGTTAGACACGCGTGAAGTTTTGGTAGCCCGTTGGGAAACAATCTTGGTGCCATAGTTGCAGCATCACGTTCGAAAGGATCCACGACTCCCTTGATGGTGTTAGCTAATTTTACGCCGGTGTTTCCTCCGTGATTCCAAGAACTCGGAAGATTAATTGGTTTTTCGTCGGCGGTTTGCTTAAAGGAAACTTCTCGTCAAAGAAGGTTTCCGCGGGAACAACGGGAAAGATTAATTAGTTTCAAGATCGACGTGAAACCGAACAATACGTTAAAAACACCATCTTCCGGATTAAATTTATTTATTCGTTATTATTATTGAACGAATATATTTCCAAAGATTTATTCCGAATTTCTCGATCTTAACTCTATCTTATTTTCAATATTTCTATTTTTTATAACATATATCCAAAATCAAATATATTTATTTATCATACAAAAGCTCAACTATATATTCATCATACTAAATAACATACAAAATACTCTCGCATCCTGAAATCGTCTTTCCACATTCGCTTCGACTCAAGTCTTATTCATAAAAAATACTCGTGATCCAAAGGGACGATAAATATTCCACGAGTGGGATGTTCCTCTTCTTTCCATCGAAGATCAAAGAGCAAAAAAAAGTTTTCAGTGAGCGCGTCAGATCGAGGCGGGCGAGGGTTTAATCCCATCAGCCCGTTCGAGGAAGATGGCGGAAAGCGAGGCGGGCGACAAAGGTGGTGGTCCGGCGTCCGTCGAAACCCCATTATTCCCCACCGTGGTTTATCCAGTTGCAGTTGGAGAGAAACAAAAGTTGTTCGCGATACCGTGGGCTATCGATCTCTTCGCGAAGGGTCCCTCGCGGGGAATAATGCAACGCTGAGATACACCCTTGATCCCGAAGATATCCACCGGTCACGATCCACCGCGGGCTCTGCAACTTTTGTATCACACAGGGGTCAACAAAGTTTCGTCCCTCCCCTCCCCTTCCATTTTATCTCTTTCTCCGTGTACTTTTCCCTCTCTTTCTCTTTCTCTCTCTCTCTCTCTCTCTGTGTTTCTTTCTCTCCGTCGCTCGCTTTTTTTTCGGCGGCAAGTTCGAAAAAGTTGGAGAGACCAGCGACGGGAGTCCATCGTCGGTTACCGGCATCAAATATTCTATGAATTCAGAGGCGGCTTTGTGCGCTCCACCAACGCTCGCCAAGGGAAACGAGAAAATTTCCGTATTAAATTTTTACCGCCCAACTTTACACCGCGGTCTACCTGATCCTTCTTCCTCGCTCTTCAACGAATACATCTTCTCCGAATATTTCTTAACGATTTGCAGTTATTTTTTAAGCGAGAATTTTGTAACGAAGTCGCTTCCTTATTCATTTGTTATTATTCTATTCGTTAATATATTGAAAATATCAGATACATTCTTATTAATTCGTAGTTATATGACTCACAATTTCCATCGATCCGAAAAACGAAAGAGTCGGGCCATTAGCTCGTTGAAAAACTAATAAATTATAAAAATTTCGAATAATCAGTCATTAAAACTCGCAGAGGAGGGAGAGACTCCTTTGGAACAAAGAAAGAAAGAAAGAAAGAAAGAAAGGAAGGGAGAAAAAGAAATGAAAGAAAAGAGATATTATTATAATATTATTATAACATTTGTTCGTAACTGATAATGAGCTTTTCGAAACAACTACATCCAATTATTATTGTTTTCAACAATAAATTAAATCGAAGCGAACAACAAATGGGAGCAACTCTATTCGCAACTATTAAATTTTTTCCCATCAACGTGGTGGAACAACGTGACGAACGAGGGAACGAGGACGAAGAGGCAAAGGGGTGGGGGAAATTGTGTAGCATCAGCTCGTAGCCATAATTCCGGAAAATGAATCGTGCCTCGTCGCGGGGACATCCCACAACCGTACATCTATACAGGGTTACAATCCCCTTCTTACGATCTCTTCTCCCCCATCGTCCGTGCGGCTAACCCCCTCGTCAGAGGATGTGCACGATGCAACTGACCAATAAGTTTCACCCCCTCGACTGACTGTGCCTACCGGCGATCGATAGCCACGCGGTATCCGATGCCGACCATCTTTGTTTCTCTTTTCTTTTTGTTTCTTTTTCTCTCTTCCTTCCTTCCTTTCTTTCTTTCTTTCTTTCTCCGTTCCAAAGGGGTCTTTCCCCTCCCCTCCTTTCCTGCGAGTTTTGCACGAGACCCGCAAATGATACGTTTCCTCGAGGAAAGTTTCAGCTCGGGATCGGGAGACGGATTGATGGTCACGACATCGAGCAACGCTTGTCTAATATTAACGCGACTTGATGGTTGGTAGACATCGATTTTGCAATTCGAAAAAAAAAAAAAAAAAAGG
>NW_006263451.1:718824-723739 GCF_000469605.1 Apis dorsata
TCTTATTTGTCTTTTTCCTGGTTGGTTCTCGGTTTATGGAAAGTTGTTGGAAGAATATTGAACTCTAGATGGATAGATAGGAATTAATTGCAATAGAAATTTTATGAAAGTTTTTGTTTTACTTCTTTTTGCGAAAGGAAGTTGGTTATGTTAGAAGGAACGTTAAAAAAGAAAAAGAAAAATTGATGAATCAGAGAAAATATATCTATGGTTAATAATGTTTCGAAATTTGAATTTATAAATTTTGAAAAATGATAATTTATTCTTCGAGGTAAACTTTAAATTTTTTAAGATGTTTATATATCAAGAGGATGTTTACAATTACAAGAATTTTTTCCCCTCCCTGGATATTTCGAAGAAGTTTTTCAATTAATCAAAGAAAATAATTCGAAGTTAAAAGGAAGAGGAAAAGTAAACACGCGGTTTTAAAAAGATATTCATTTTGCGTCGTTGCACTTTCAGCCGGCTTTCTCCTCGAGATAACCGTTAGAAGTTTCCTATTAAAACGGACCACCCACTCCGAGACTTGGTTGAATTTTGCCGACGATGGGAAATAAGAAATTCAGATATAATTAATATTGCCCGTATAAAAAACTGCAAAAGCAAACAACGATTTAATTTTGGATTTTTAAACATCCATTACGAAAAATTACATTAAAGAATCTAAAAAAATTTTATATCGAAAAACTTAAAATTGAATTGAATAAAATTTCCTAAAAGAAAAATCACACCTTCCTCTATCCAAAATGAGAAAAATAACATTACATCTACTATCATACACATTGAAAAATTTCAAAAAAAAGGAATCGAAGAGGAGAAAAAAGCGAATTTTCCATCCAAGATCAAGGGAAAGGAATAAAAACGGAGGCGAGCAATAAATTGTGAAGAATTCTTCAACATCATCTTCCAACGTTCCCGGGAATTGTTGGCGAGTGGAGGGTGGCGGCGAGTCGGATAGGCCGTTAATCAGCGGCAAGCAGGCACTGATTCAGGAATTTTTAATGGCTGATCCTCTTTCCCGGTCGCATTCTCATGGAAGGAAAACGGCGTCGATTAATTTAGCCGGGGAGAAGGGGGTCGAGCGACGTTTTGCAAAAAAGCGGCGAGAGACAATGGACGGAAGATGTGGAAAGTTACAAAAGGGAGGACAAAGGGTGCGAGAACGGTGAGGAACAAAGAGGAGAGATAACGGAGCCGGGCAAAAACACCGGGAGCAGGGGGGTGGGAAAGGACCCCTTCGGCCATCCTTCGGTCAAAGCGTTCGCCTCTGGTGAGAAAAATTGTGGCCGGCCAGCCATCTTCAACGTCTCTCTTTCTCTCTCTCTTTCTTCTTCTTTCCTCGCGATATTTTACGCGAGATGAGTTAACGAAGACGAAGACAAGCGATTCGATATTTTCTCGATCGAATATTCTCGATATTTTCTTTTAAATTAAGAGAAGGTAACGCTCCGTGGCACAATGAAAATGTAAATTGACGAATGATGCATTCATTGGAATTGGAAATTTTACCAAATAGAGTGTATTCTTACTTTCTAGAAAACAATTATGGCTTATATATTCTTAATTATACATTCTTAATTATACATTCTTAATTAAAAACATATATTTTTGAATGTTAAACGCGTGTTCTGTACAACTCTTTTTGTATCCGATCAATCTGATTCAGAAAATAAAAATTTCTTCGATTTCTCATCGCAAACTCCTTGCCTTCGCTTCTTAAAATAAACACACACACAGATTCACACACGTATCCAAGCAAATTATCGAGAAACAGGATCCCTAGTTATTTTAAACACCGAATCAATTTACTCTCTCCCATTCGTAATGTACACGGATTCTGCTTCTCTCCGTCCAAACTCCGAAGAAATTAATTGCAAAAGGGCAGATTAAACGCGTGTCAACACGAAAAGAAATGGAACGAGGAAAGGAAGAAAGAGGAGAGAAGAAGAATCTCTCTCTCTCTCTCTCGGACGCAAAACGAGGAGGACACGAGGAGGAGGGTGTCAGGGTGGAAATCTCTTCTTCTTCCCCCCTCCACTCCTCTTCCTCCTCTTCTTGAACGCTACTGAGAAGGCCCATGCCGTAATGAAAACATGAATACTTGAAGCCCACCCACCGCCCATAATTATATCTTCGCCCTCGGGTTAGGCTCGATCCACGATCTTCGAAGAGGGGAGGGGGTCGAAGACGGTGAGAGACAGCGGGCAAGGGGCGGGAAAGAATCGAGGGGGTGGACAAGGGGTGCCATTTCTGTCCCCTAAATAATTAATTCCGGCAGTGCCGCCGGCTTAAACGCGTTGGGGAGGAAAAGTTCGATGCCAAGAACGTGTCTAGAGATCCTCCACCACCACTTTCCAACCACCCTCCCCTCGATTCTGCTGGGATCGATGGTCGTGGGGCATTATCGAGCAATATTTCAACAATGCTGATGAATTCGTCGCATAGAATTATCCACAGTTTTCTTCAGCTTTTCGAATGGAAAAGAAACGAATGGAGAAGAATGAATCCAACGAGTAATTTTTTTTTTTCCAAGTCTCCAAAATGGATATGTTTAATGAATAAATATCGAGAAATGTATATTGAGAAGCGTAAAGGGAGAAAAATAAATCGTTCTTTTAATTTTCTAAAAATCTGATGTTTGGAATACAAGAAAAAGAACATCCAATCATGATGGCAATGATGAAAAAGGGGAATAAATTGAAAATTGTTGGCGGGGAAAAGGAAAGAGGAAATCACTAATCTCGGTTTCGTCAGCACTCTTACGCTGGCTTCAACAATTCGAGGTTCGAAATTCCACGATGAGATGCCTGCCTCTTGGAAAATAAGATGGAGGATTAATGGGAGCGGCATTAGGGTGTAATTTTATGGGGATTATTTTAAAGGCTTTCTCGGATCCAGTGGCTCAGCTACGATTATCTAGACATCATTAATCATGTGCCCCGGTTTAAACTTTGCACCATCCCGTGCCGAAAACTTTTAAAGCACCATTTACCCGATCTCTGTAAGGTCGCGCGCTTTATGGGGCTTCTTTGTAGTTTTTCACGAGAAAAAAAAACAACGACGACCAAAAACGTATCTCTTGTGAGATGAACAAGATTATAATAATTAAAAAATATACATATACATTTTTTTTAAAAATTAACTTATCTTACATCTAATTTACATACTGCACATCACAAGTCGAAATAAAATTCTACTCAAAATAGGAAGATCATTTTGATTATTCTATAAAATTTTAATTTTCTCTCGAGAAACATCTAATTTTTAAATTTTATTCAGAATATATAAACAAATAAACTTCTTATAAAGAATATATATATATATAGACAAACTTTTTTCTTCGATTCAACGATTCAATATTAACAGAGGATTGATATTGATATTGAAGAGAGATTGCAAAAAAAAAAATCTCTGAAACTTTATATAACGGGGCGCAAACAAAAGAATCGATTTTTAAGATGGCCGATTCGAGCGGCATCGATTCAACCGAACCCTTTCCTCGTATCCTCTTGTCCACCCTATCCCTACCCGACCAATCAAAGCGCCTCGATTCATTTAACCCTTCCTCGATCCCGACTTCACCGTGGCTCGCCAACCCTTTGCAGCATCTGTCGAGTCTGCTTCTTTTTTCGTGTAATTATGCATGCCGGCCGAGCTTTCGCCACTGGATTGGTCAAAAGAAGGAAAGGGGCGTGCACCTTTCACCCCTTCTATCCGTCCACCAGAGCGCCTTTCGTTTCTCCGCGGCTATTAATCCTTTTAACGACCATCCATTAAATGGTTAAGTGCTTAGAAAATACTCTTGGCGTATAAAGAGAGAGGAAGGAGGGAGGAGAGAGGAAGAGAGAGGAAAAGAGAGGAAGAGAGAGGAAAAGAGAGGAAGAGAGAGAGAAATATATTTTATCAGGAATTTTGCAGGATGAATATCAGAAAATATGGTCAGCTTAGATGGCAATTTTTAAATCGTAAACCCTTTTAAGATCTGAATATTGATAGTCTTGGACTCGTAAACGACTTTCTTGAAATATACAATAAAACCACCATACAATTAAACGTTTATTATTATAGGGCAAACTGATAACTTTTGTTCCAACAGTAATAAATACGATAAATTTGATCCACGTATTTAATTTAAGAAACGCAGGTTGTGAATGTCGGGATGTGATAAATTTTCATTGCCAATAAATCACGAGTTTAAACGTAATTTTAAACATCCTTGAGTTCCATTTTTATCCGATTATTTTTATCTCTGCTCCATGAAGCCATAGCACCCACAAAGAAAAATTGAAAAAAAGTAGCGTCATAAAGGAGCTTGAAAATCCAGGACGAGATGGAAGGAACGTACGTGGCACACGCACGTTGCATAAATATCATTAAGTTTGATCAACGAAGCATGCCTCGGCATCTGGCCTCTTTCTGGATCCAAGGATTTTCGAATCTTCGAGGATAAATTTGACAGTATCGGGGATCGAGCTTTGTGGATGGTTCTTTTTTTTTTTTTTTTTTCTTTTCTCATTCTATCACGATCCGAACGCGTGCCGCAAATAAACTTCATTGTCAAGAAAAGATCTCGAGAAGAGAGATGGAACGATTTGATTCGATGACTTTCTTCGAATCGAAAAATATTGTACTTCCTTCCTTTTCGTGACTTTCAAATATTTCTACATTTGTAGCTATCTTTCATTTATAATTATATTTTTACGTTACGTATTTATTCATTATTATATAAAATAATTATAATTTATACAAAGGATAATCCTATATAAGCATTAAATTAAAAAAAGAAGATAAATTTTATATAGATATAAGAATATATCTTACCTTATCTATTGATATCGTATCAATAACGTCAACAAGATGATCAATATTTCTCTCAAACACGAAAGATACAAAAAAAAAAAAAAAAAGAATGAAA
>NW_006263451.1:724001-725641 GCF_000469605.1 Apis dorsata
TCGTCACGTATCTCCATAAAAAAAAAAAATCAAATAATTTAAATCCCGTTTCCAAAACGTGCACCTCGATCCGTGATCTTTTTCACGTATAAAGGAATCGGAGAAGGAACGGTGGCAGCTGTCAATTCGCCAAATGCAGACGTCACCTTTGACAACGCGATCAAAAAACGCGACCAATAACGACAAAGGATCCTGCAACGCGTCGCGGCATTACGTAAAATTATGCCAAGCCGAGGACAGGATGCGGAAGCACGAATGTCGCCCTCTGTTAGATCGTAAGATCGTAGATTTGGCTAGCGCGTGGGCGATTCTAAATCCGGCACAATGCCGCCCTTGTGGCCAACACCTGCTTAAGCGCGAATCAAGAAACAAATATTAACGACTCTATGGAGAAGTGTGTTCGAGTTTACAAAAGAGTGCAACGCCTGTCCTGATAAAAATTCGGCGACAAGAATCGTTTTCTTTTTTAATCGTTTTCTTTGGGTAATAAGAATTGCAGAATATTTATTAGATATTCAATAGATATTCATTGATCGCGTTCAAGTTTGAAAAGAATATTTATGTAATATTTTCGAGAATTACATTCGAAGTAATTCGAGATAGATATTTCAAATTCCAGCATTGGCAAAATTATTTTACTACTTTTTTCTAATAATTTTGATCGTTGTTCAAAATATCTTCCGTCGAAATGAAGCGCGCATCCGCTTCTCTCTCAAACAATTCCCTCGAATGGAGGAAATGAGAAATCTCGAATCGCAAAGCAAGTGGTTCAAACGGGTCTCCTTGAAACGTTTTGCGGCATTCACGAGCCATAAAAGAGTCGATCGTTTTCCTAAAGTCTGCTCGAAAATTTGACCAGTTCGACGAGATCCATACGGCCACTCGACTTCTTCCTGTTCATGCTCGAAGAAGTGGCACGGTCCGGCTCGTTTGAAGTTCATCCTGTCGCCAAAGAGACCAGCCATGCTAACCTATTCGTGAAAACTAAAGTGAATGTTTACGAAAAAAAAAAAGAAAAAAAGCAAAGAAAGATACCGAAAAAGGGAAAGGAAAAAAACAGATAAACTATGGATTCCCAACTTATAAATTATCTTTATTTGCAATTGTTCGTATAGAATATTATCTACCACCATAAAATTATGATAATAATCAAGAAATACTTCACAGTGAACACCGTAGAGATTTTTTAAATTCACTGTAACATTAAAATATAATTCGCGGATTTTATTTTAAAACCTAACCTCTAAAATCACTCTACACGTTATATATCATTTTAATATTTCTATTTAATTTACATATGCACTTAAAACTGCATGTTAACTTGAAATCGTATATTACAAAATGATTCTCTTATAAAAGCCTAAAATTAAGAGCCACGATCAACTCAACCATAAAATCATAATAACTATGTTACAATATGGCGATTCATGGACACCTATTTAACAGAATCTAACCTAACCTCTAAAATATAAGACTACGTGATACGCCATTGGAAATAAAACGTTATACTTACTTTAACCTATTAAAAATGCATTTTTACGTGATTAAGTAAAAAGAATCTCGGATCTTACGGAAAGACAGTCTGAAAAAAAAAAAGGTTGGGAAACACTGCGATAACCGGTGGCGTGCAGAGAAGCGGC
>NW_006263451.1:725899-730744 GCF_000469605.1 Apis dorsata
GCTTTCTGCTTCCGAGAGCAGGAACGCAATAAAATGATCCATCGGCACGAGGTTCTCGTATATACGAGGCACGAGGATCCCGGAGGAGGGAAAGAAACGTCGGCAGCCTGTTGCTGGTCGCGTGGATCGTCGGCGCGCGCGTGTGTGCACCGGCTGCACGACAGAAAACGAGGAGGAGGAGGAAAAGGAGGAAGAGGATGAGTAAAGTAGTAGGTGAATGGGGAAGGGCCGACAACGTGTAGCTGCTTAGACGATCCACCGTCGAAGGAACGTCTCGTCGTCCCTCTCGATGGGTATATTGTTCTCCTCTCCTCTCCTCGACTCGAAAAGGGAAACGCGTTTTATGTTTTATCTCGTAATCCAGACACGATCGAATTTCGGCTCCGGCGCGACGATCCGGAAACGAGGACGCGTGTTCCTTACTCGTCGTGTTCGTTGATATGGAGTTGTGTCTTTTGGTCGGTTTTGATAAGTTTGGAAGATCGATTCGTTTGGAAATCGAAGTTCGAAAGCTTTATTTGTTATTTCGAAGAAAGAATCGGAGGAAATTTATTTAATTCTGAAAGACGTGAATAAATTCTTTAAGCAGATTTTTAATTTTACATTATTCCACAATTTCTTTTTTTAATTAACTTTGATTTAACTGAGATATATTCATAAATAGCATAACTGTCTTTATCGATTTACTAAAAAAGTTAGGTTAGGTTTTAAGTAACATCATCGTCGTGTTCAATTTATTGATAGGTTAGCTTAAATTGTTTGCAAAAAAAAAAGACAATTATTTTTTAAACGTCAAAGATACTTTCTTTTTATAAATTTATTAAAATCTAATCCATACTCCAACCTTTCTAGATTGATATTAAACAGTGAAATTTGACTTAAAAAATTCTGCCAAACAATTACCAAATTTTATATACTTCAAAACCATTCTGGAGACCATTCTTGACACATCGTAACCTCGATTAACTGTGACGATGTCGAGAAATTCTACACCCCGGTTTAAATAACGCTGACGGAGGTAACGAACGTAGCCGCGAGATACAAAAGTAGAATGCGAAGGTGTGGAGGACCAAGCCCCGGAATCCTCCGAGACCGGCATTTGTCAGTGTCCATTAGTCAGCCTAGGTGGATGACGTTTAACGCGACACAACGTTAAAGAGTTGTGTATTTGCCAAGTTAAATGAACCTTGGCACCGTGGGCGACGATTGTGCAGCTGCGAGAAGTGGCTTCCCTTTCTCCTTTCTTCCCGTCTTTCGTAGACGCGAGAGCAAGCGCCTCTTGAGGTGTGCCCATGCGAGAAAACTGTAAGGACGAGCGCAACGAGTGGAAAAAAACTGGGAGGCGAGGTGACCGTGTACACCTCTTTCGGCGTTTATAAATAAAAATAACTTCCTGCGCAGCCTCTCCGTTTCTTCGACCCACCTTGCGCATTGTTGTCGGAGGAATGCCACCTCGAATGAAAGGAATTGTTCGTGCAAGACACAATCGATGTTTGATAGCCTCGTGGATAAAGCTTTGTCATATTCTTACTTTTCGTTCTTACGATCTGATGAGGTAGGATTTTGATTGTTTAGTGATGATCGGCTCTTCGTATTGAATTATTCGAAATTAAATTATTTTGAGAAGAGGTTTGAGGTTAAGATTATATTCGTTGTAAATTTGTTAAGAGATTAATTGTTATAAGAATACTTTTACCACTTTTGATTCTTAATTTTTTTAATTGCAATCAATTTTACAATCTTTACTAAATTTTCTTTTTATTAATTTTTATACAATTTCATCGTCGTTAATATTAAAAGGCCAGAAGTTTCCTCTACGAGCAGCTGTGTGACACCTTGTTATCAAACGCTATTCCCATTCAAGATTAAATTCTAACAAGTTTCCATCGATCGACGACACTACATTACGCTGTATATCTGTTTCCATTTCCGTGGCCCAGTGATGTACGCCCACGGGGCGATAAATTAAGGGCCCATAGTGGTTTCGTTACGTTTGCTTGGATTTATGCGCCATTAACATTGGACAGGTGCGTGCCTCGTTGCACGGAGGCCCCGTGTTTCAGACTCTATCTCTCTCTCTCTCTCGAGATAATAATACGTTTCGAGATATCTCGATTCTACATCGTCGAAGGATTTTGACAAGGTGCAATCGCATCCTCGTCGATTCTAACGACTTAATCGATGGTAACGAATCGTATGATCGATGATTTCACCAGCAGCGAAGCACTTGGTGTCACTTGTGTGGTCCACCCTTGCATCTTCATGGATCGTTCGTCTTTTCGTCTTCTTTTTTTTCCCTCCCCTCTCTTTCTTTTCGCATGGTTTCCTCGAGTGGGCCTCGCATTGTCGCACATTGTCCATCGTAAGAATACGAACCCGCGGACGAAACTGGCACGGTCGATTTAATTTCTCGCTGATTTAGAGTTTCGAAAGGTCTACGTGACCGGTCGGTGGAAGTGGGATTTCGACTTTGTAACGAATTCGCACGAAACCCATTTCTTTGCGTTCGGATTCTAAAGAATCTCTTGTTCGAATTTCGTCGATGATATAGCATTCTTGATACAATTTTTTTCAAAAATTGGGAATTTTTGTTTCTTGGGAAATTTCGCATTTCATATACATAAGTGTATATGTTAACTTAAATTATTAAATATAGTTTATTAGTATAAAATTAGAAATTTGTTATTTTCTTTACATTCCAAATTTCGAATTAAATTATTAAAATCAGAAATTAAAAATTTTTATTATTCAACGTTGATATAATATAATGAGAAGAATGAATGAGAAGAGGAATGAAAAAAATTGGCATAAAATTTCGAGACATTTTTAAAAAAAAAAAATTAAATGGTTGAATGGATATCGTTGAAAAGCTTGTCTATTTGACTTTTTTTTTCTTTTTTTTTTTTTAATTTCAACAATTTCAACGACTGACAAGCTCAAAGAATGAAGCTTTGAAGGGAAAGAAGAGAAAGAGGGACACAAAAATTGACTTTCAACGGGGAGCTCTATTATTAAGTTGGATTGGACAAGTTGTCACTGTCACGGTGTTGTACACGGATCGACGAAGATTCAGCGAGCAAGTAAGAAGGCCGAGGAAAAAACTATTTGAATATAGCAAAACTCGAGAAGAACGCGATCTGTAACTGGCAAAACGAGTTCGATCCCGATGACCTCTTCGCCTTCGGGCAACTTTTATTGAAGAGACGAAATCGACGTCCGTTATTTCGTTGAAATTGAGACAGAAAAAAAAAAACTATAACCGATGTCTCTGGATTATATACCAGTGTATCACTTTTATTGTTTTTGAAACAATAAGTAATTTAATTCAAATACGAAATATAACATGATATATAAAAATAATCGCGAATAGAATCTCCTTTACGATTCAACCAATGTTATTTTACTAATATTTTATTCTCTTAAGAGGAGAGAAAAGTTAGAAGAGGAATCTACAATATCTAATATTATTAATTCAAATTTTTATCAACATAATCACCGAAATAATATCGAATATAATAGAGATTTGTTTCATTCTTTGAACACCATGACACTTACTATACATTTTGGATATACTTTGCGTCTCTCTCTTCTATACATTCTCTCATCCAATCTTATTCTTATTTAACTTACTTCGCAAGATTACCAATCATTCCACGCTACTCGAATCTCGACGAATCGTCATCGAACGAGTTCGTTCCTCCACTTCCGCCGCGCCGCCATCGCAGCTGTAGCACACGACTCGCAACGAATTAGTCGTTGGTACGAATAAAGCGATCTCGCTCTTTATCCCCCTTTCCCTTTTACCTTAGCTACCCTTCGGAAATATTGGTCAAACCTGCCCTAGAGGGGTGGTTGATCGGGCAACGGGGGTGGACGCTGAAGGGCGCCGATCCCAAAGGGCAACCCCTGCACCCGAGTCCGCACCCCGCCTCGAATTACTCACCAACTTTCCTCCCCTCCCCATCACCGTCCTGTTTCACCCGAAAAATAAAATCCAAAAAGGGAAGGGATTTGCTCGCGTTGCGTGGGGTCGTTTCTCTCTCATTTCGTCTTCACATCTTTCTCGTAGCTCTGCAACTCTGCATCTCTTCATCGTCAGGGATCAAGAGGAGAATTCGATGACTCCTTTCGAAGCGATCATCGATTTGTATAAGAGGAAAAATTGCGCCCTTTCTTATTGGGAGAGAATGAAGATTGTATGAATATGTAACGAGAGGAAATTTAGAGATAGGATGGGATTTAATTCGATCGAAAGTGAAGATTTCGTTCGAAAACTGTTTATTAATTCAGATATATATTCCTGAGATTGAAAGATTTCGTGATTAGAAATTGTGGAAGAAGGAATATTCCGTATTCGTCCAATAAAGGAATTATTAAGAGCATTTGGAAAATAATTTATCGAAGCGATTAAATTCTCCGCTAAATATAACGATTTTTAATTAAACTTCTTAAACGAGGGATAACATTATCCTATAAAAGTGAAGCTATAAAAATTCTCTTAAAAACTTATTACTCTTATCATTCCACTCAACCATTATTAATTTTCAAATTGCTAAATTTCCATTCCGTTCAAACTCTCTTTTCCTCTTCTCACCTTTTCTCTACCCGTTTCGTTCGACTTTCGTTATCGATCACCACTTTGCCCAACACTATCAAAATTAAGAATTGTCGAAATTGTATCGAATCGAAGAATCCGATTGATTCTCGAGCGGAGGGATTGCGGATCCGGTCACTTTTCTGCTTCCTTAAATCTCTTCACAGGGGTAGCCGAATCACACGTCAAACGCAGAGACAGACGTTTTTGTTGCGTGGAAGAGAGAGGGAAAAAAAAAAAAAAGAAAAAAA
>NW_006263451.1:730869-734117 GCF_000469605.1 Apis dorsata
AAAAGGAAAAAAAAATATCGTGCGTGCCTCGGGTCGCCGCCACCACCGCCACCGAGTATGGGGTGTAAGAGTACGCGGTATATAGAGATGAAAGGGGGTGAAGGACAGCAGAAAATGTAGGGTGGTTTTAGGTCCTCCATTCAATTTATCGACGGATTGACAGCTCTGTTAGGCCCTTGTTACGCGGAACCACGTTACCCCGGAAAGAAGAGAGAGGAAGAGAGAGGGAGAGAAAGGTGGACGATTCTAATCGTACTTCTTTTCCGTCTTGCATACGTTTCCGGGTAAAAATAGCCCGTTTCGGTGGATGGCTCCACGGCGAGGGTAAAACCGGTACACTAAGAAAAATCGTGCGCGGCATCCAGAGCGAAGAAAAAAGTCGTTTTTTCTCGACACGCGTGGAAAAAACGAATAATTGCGATACGATCGCAATTGTATTTGTAACCGTTGGCCATGAGAAAGAAAGAATGAAATCGTAGAATGTTCCCACAAAATTTAGAAAAATGTAATTTGTAAATTGAATATTTTTATTTAACGTTCGTAATATTGGATAAAAATATATTTACAAATATAATCTTATAGGAATATTAATCATTTAAATTCCTAAAGGGATGAAAATTGTTGAAATTCGAATATACCTGTAACTAACGTAACATGAATTTACAACTTCTCGAAAGAGAAAGTGTTCTCGAGAATTGTCTTTCGACATCGAGAATATCGTGTTTCAAAAACGAAAGTATAGTATTTCAAAAATCATGAAAATTATTTTATTTAAAGAAAAGAAGAATTATTTCTCCAATGAATCGATCGAAATCCATTTTTCAATTCACAGACATATTCGTTCGTTTCATTGAACTTTTCTCAGAAATTGTGTACAGATGATAAAGGTCGGTTGAAGGAAGCCATCATGAAAAACTTGGACATGGGAAACGATAGTGGGGACTGATCGCAGGCACCGTTTGATTAGGACATCCAGTTCATACAAGGCTTGGCCTTGGTTAATCGGACAGTGACGCATCGACACGAGAAGAGGTCTGAAAATCGGTCACTCTATTTATCTTGATATATTCCTCAAAAATGGATAGATCGTTACTTCTAACGCGTTTGTTTGGAAGGGCTGCAGTTTCGATTCTTTTTTTTTTTTTTTCTCCTTTTTTCTTCTTTTAAACGAATTCTCGTTTGGCCAACGAAAGGCCAACTGGCCAAACGGTCTCCTCGCACGTATAAAATCCAATCCAGATCGATGGATTCTGTTAACGTGGCCAGGTGTGCTTTGGTCAAACTGTTACGTTGTTGGCCACTCTGTAAGGCCAACTCTCTTCTCGCGCACTTTCATCCCTCCCCTCTTCCCTGGCCTTCACCTAGAACGGTTAATCGGAAGTCGCAAGTGGAAGCGGAGGATCTTCAGGGGATGAGGGGAAAAAAATTTAGGGCGCGTTTATCCGCTTAGAAAACGAGAGCTGGGTAAACCAAGACCGAGAATAATTCCTTTTGTGCGTCCTCGAGATACCGATATGCCAAGATAAATGATTTTTTTTTTTCTTTTTTTTGTTTTTTTTTTTTGCATCTCGACTCGATTAGCCGCTTCTCTTCCCTTCACATCGATTTTTTCGTTGAAATATTGCAAGAGAAAATATTAGATCGTGTGTTCATAATAATCAAAATTAATGTAAAATTACTGATCCAATGTAAGTGAAAAATAACAAATTTGCCAAATTTTATTGATAAAATATTCATGAAAAGTTAAAACATTCTTTTTACACATACCTCTGTATTTTTATTTTAACAGCTTAAAATTTTAAGCAGGAAAGAGATGCAGCCAATCTTTTGCCATTTACATTCGTTTAATTTCATTTTTATTTAAGACAATGAAATTTATGAATAAAAATTGCAAAAATATGTAAATCACGAGCGTATATTCACGTTGTATAAGAAAAGATTCAAGGACAGGCAGAAGGCCATGCGAAAAAAATGAAAGCGGCCACGTTCCTCCTAGACCAGCTGCTGTGTCCAGTCACGTCTTCTCGAAGTCTATTCGCACACCACATGTTCGTCAGTGGGTGAACACCGAAATTAATATCGGGATCGGTATTATTAGGTTTGGTCATTAGGCGGTATCTAACCATTAGACGATTCCTTAATAAGCTTGCGCTAAATTCTACGGATCAATAATGAGAAAATTACCCGGCCAACAATCACCGATAAGAGTTCGAAATTGTGTGTCACGATATCTTCGAGTAAACACATCGAGGCGCCGTGTGTATATATGTATATATATGTATACGCGTGCGTGTGAGAAACGTGGCAATTGTTTCGTCGAAAACGTCAACAAGCATGTTCGACGTAGGACTTTAGCCTGCCTCTCTAATCGACAACTTTTTATTTTTATCGAACATCACGGTTTATCAATGAACTCCCATTAGTCCGTTCTTAAATATTTATTCGAGTGAATCGTACGGATTTTAACTGGATTTCTCCTTCCATTGTTCTCTGTTGTTTGATAGAAATTTTTTGATTTGAAGTGATATATTATAACAGCTATTAGGTTACACGGGTTATTCGATAATTCCATATGGATATCTTCTCCAACGATTACTTTAATTCTTTTTAATTTTCCAGGGAATATTTATAATAAATATCCCAGAAAAGAATTTTTCGAATACATTTTAGGAATGTAAACAGATTACTTGTCACTCTTTTTTTTATCGTTAAAATTTACATTCCACGTGTGGATAACACTCGAACGATTCGATCCGAATGAAATTTCCATCGAACGAATAAATAATCTCTGGTAAAAATTTAAGCAAGACAGAAAGGAGCCAATAGTATCAAAGTATTCAACACACGAGTCACTTTCTACCTAATTAAACATTCTTAGCATCTTTAAATCTTCTCTATCCAAAACCTTATATACTTTCCCCTGGGGGAAAAAACGAATCCAATTGTTCCTCCGTTTCAATCGCGTGAAAAAAAAAAAAAAAAAAAAACATACAGGCGCTTCCTGACCGTTGAAAAGAGTCGTTACAATCGAAGAAACGACGAATTTTTCTTCCTCCTGCAAGGCAGATGATTCTGATCGCGGTCGAATCGATCGCGCCAAGGAGGATAACCTAGAGTTTCAATTATTCTAGATGGCATATTTAAATAGTTGGAGGAAAAAGCTTACTCGCCGAGATTCTTATCTTTTATAACGGTCACCATCGCTCGGTCGATCGGGAGGAGGGAAGAAAAAAAAAAAAAAAAAAAAA
>NW_006263451.1:734190-745956 GCF_000469605.1 Apis dorsata
CTCGAGAGACGCAACCGAAACTTTTCCAGAGCTGACTCGTACAAGTTCTTTGTGGCGAAACCGTGACCAACGGTTGCTCGTCAACCGCAGATCAAGATATCGATTTAATCTATTGCGCTGGTCTCTATGTAAAGCGGTTCCGGTTGACAATAGGCAGATTTCAAGGTAGATTGGTTTGCATAAATTGGACCATCCGTGTGGAGTATTTCCGTATTTCCGTTAGAATTTCCTCAGTCTCACGCTGAAAAAAAAGCTCATCGCAAAAACTGGCCGATTTTTATTCCAGGGAGAGAGGGGGGAGGATTTGATGCTTAACTTTGATAATTTTTTTTTTTAAACTTCCCGATTTTTCTTTTCCTTTTTTTTTTAATATATATCACGAAAGATTTCTATTAAGATTTTATTTATTATTTATCTTTAATGAAATTTCATTGCATTGATTTCATTATCTTGTTTATAATTAGTTAAAATTTTTAGGAACGTAATTTTTAATTCATTTATACGTATGTAATAGTATTAAAAAAGAAAAAAAATTAATTTGTACAATAGAAAATATTTATTGATGATTAATTTAACTTCAAAATATGTTGAGTACAACTGAGTATTTAAAGCAATTTTATTTCTTACTGTCAAATATATAGTCGAGAAATATAAGGAGCACGTTGGTTCATGTCGTATATAAAAATTAGAAAACAGGGCAACACGGAACAAGAGACATCGTTGTGTATTTTTGTCCTCAAACGAAGACATGTGTACGTTACTTTCGCACAGCTCGTTGGATTATCCAGATTATAGAGGACTAGTTTGTTTGTATCTGTTCACGAAGAAACGAAGAAGATATTTTTGGAAAAGATACGAAGAGCCGAATACGAGATTTCGGTGCAACGTGTCACGTGTTTCCCTGCGTAACGTAATATTAAAAAGAAGAAAAAGCAATTATAAAATGAAAAAAAATTTGAATCATTGATCCGTTAAAAAAAAAAAAAAAAAGAATAACTAAAAATTCTACGAAATCTTTATAAAGTAACAATATTTGAGGATATTTCTAATATTTTATAAAAGGTATAAAAACGAATGAAAGTTGGAACTTTTACCGAAATGAAAAATGAAAGCAATGTTAAATAGAAAATTTTAAACTGCGAACTACAGAGGTGCAATATTTCACCAAGTAATAAAATAAACCGACGCAACACCATCATAAATCTAATTAAAAAATGTTAAAAGCGACCCCCGTGAAAAGTGTCACAATAACTGCCATTTATTTTGAGGAAAAATACAAGTTTTACAGGTCACCTAGTATTTAAAATGGTGAAATAAAACGTGCCCTTTTCTCACCATCTTTCGCTTTCCTAAAGAGAATCGTATAAACGTGTATACAATATAATCGACCATAACTTACATAGACGAAGAGGGAAAACCGATCGGCCGAAATTTCGAGTTTAGTTTTCCATACGAGGGAAAAAGAGAGAGAGAAGAGAGGAAGAGGTATACCTTTTCTCTTTCATTATTTTCTCTTCTCAGAACCCGGTTTGGGCCCGATATTTTCATACCTGATCATTTGCGCTTGTAAAATTATAAAAGCTCGAATAACCCCCAATAAGTCTGTTTACCTTGAATACGTTTACCGTAAAGAATGTTGAGAAAAGGGGAGAGAGAAAGATCCTTTTACCTCTTCTTTTGTACGAAACTGGAGCAATCAATTCTCCAGTAATTTTAATTGCCGGTATTATCCTCTCGTGCTCCTCTTACTACTTTTACTTCCGTCGCTTTTTCGTTTCAGAGATGAAAAACCTTTCCTCGAGGACAATCGTGTAGCAGTTTTACTACTACAGAGAGAGAGAGAGAAAAGGAGAATAATAGGGAAAAAGAAAGAAATAGAGAAAGAGTAAAATGTTATAGAGGTTAGAACCGTGTTCTAACAACGTTACCCTGTGACTTTTGGCATTGGATTCGTACAATCCTATGTCCGTTTTATTGCCACTAAAATTGTTCGATCGTTAGACTATTTTCGAACATATTTTTAAAATTTTGTCCATCTTCCTAAATTTTTACCACCCTTATTTATATCAGGAAACTTTATATCTCTGCGACGACCAATTTGGAAATAGATTACATCATCGTGCTGATCGATTTCCTTTTTTTTTTTTTTTTTTGCATTTTTTTTTTGAATTTCGAGTTTTCCGCCTCTGTTTCGTCGATTCACAAAACAAGCTACGTGCGTAGCAGGTAAAGAGTTAAAAATCTCATCTGACAGAGTAGTGGGTCACCAGGTAAAGGCTTTTGCTTCCGTGTCAAAAGCCCAAGGGTTAAGTATCGTAATAATTGCCAATAATCTTGCAATTGTGAATGTTTTTCTTTGCGTTTGTTGCAGTCAAAAATGCAACTTTTTAACGCAACTTTTTTTCTGTTTTTTTTTAAACTGCCATTGTAACTTAAAGTGTTGTCCTAAGAAAATGAAATTCGAAAGTAGAATTAAGAATCTTTTTTTATCCTTCTCTCTTGGACTAATCCTTCTTTACAACAGATTTCCTATAAAATATACTACTTGCCTTCTTCGTTACAATAATTTATTAGATATCGTATATCGAAAATGATTTTTGATTTTACTATATCCCTTTTAAAAATCGTTTGCTCGCGCAATAAATTGCAATAAAGGATTCAAGATAGATTAAGAAAGTGATCATAAAAAAAATTCTATTGCCAACATTGCAATCTATCTTAGTCTTAGAAATCAATTATCATGAACCATCAAGTAATAACGAAGAGATACAAGAAATTTTCCCATTTTTTTTTTTTTTTTTTTTTGGATCGATTACAACATTTCGAGGGAATTAAAAAATTAATAGAATTGTGTGTTCAAAAATCATCGTCTCCCTTTCCTATCGAATTTCGATATCTAAAATCTCCTTCACCGATCAAACATCGGCAACAGAATCGAACGCGAAAACTCTCACAAGCGTGGAAATATCAAACAACACTTACACAATCCAGGCGTACGCACGCGTGCACACACCTGAAAGATCGAACCTATACAAAAAGCCATTCTTCCCAGTTTTTTATCGTACACTCGCGTGTGCCGTGATCCCTATACAGGCACGCGCATCGCACGCCCGAACTTGGGCAGGTGAGAGGAGGAGAACGCGCGCGCGTGCACGCGCGAGCGTGTCTCTCGTACTTTTCACCCCCGAGGCTTAGGAGAGAGAGAGAGAGAGGGGGAAGAGAAAGAGGGAGGGAGGGAGAGAGAGAGAGAGAGAGAGAGAGAGAGAAAGCCCAACCCCCAGGGTTACGATGTTGAAACACGAAGGAAGGAAGGAAGGGAGGGAGGGGTGTGGTGTTTCGATAGAATTCGTTTTTTCCGAAAAAACAGTGGAAGCCCTGTGCTTTTTCGACCATTGTACTACACCTTTCCACGTTATCGCAGCACGGAAGTCGCGACCAACGTGAAATCCCTGCCGTTTCGCGACGATACCACGCCGTGGCCTGCGTAAATTGCATTGTTCGCCACTCGCGTTTCATTCTACCGGTTGAAAGAGACGTGGTACGTGAAAAATGTGTCGAGGAACCGTGAACGATCGACTAACGAGATTTGTTTTTTTTTTTATTTTTCTTTTTTTTTTTTTTTTTTTTTTTTTTTTTTTTTTTCGTTCGAGCGAAGAGATTTTTTTTTTTTGGATTTCTTCCTTCTCCCTTCATTTTTTTGTTTCCCTCTTTTCGTCATCGATATCGATGCAAAAAAAAAAAAATGTTCGCGAATATATTTTTAGATAGGCAGAGAAATAGTAATCGTTTCGTTGGATTTTTCTTTTTTTTTTATCATCTTTTATTTATATCGGACGATGAGGAATGTTTTTTGAGTATAATATTTGAACAGTTTGTTTTCAACGAAAAATAGTGCTTAGTAGTCTCGCAAGCGTACGCGTATCGTGTCACACGCCTAATCAGTGTGGATACGTTGATCGCTGCATATTTAATGTCACGCGCCCGTCTATCGTTGCAACGACGACGCGTCGTCGAGCTTCAAAGGAGACGTAGCAAGTTTGTAGACGTAGTAAGTCGTAAATGTTTTCGCGACGCGATCCTTATCGACCGCAGGTGAATTATTAAGAGTGGTGTTAAAGTCCTACGAAATTCTTACGAACGACGTAAAAACGGAAACGACGCGAGATTTGCGAATCAGTATGTACCAAGAATAAATAAAAAGCTATTATATTGTACGTGAGAAACGTTTTTAAGCTTTTAACGTTTATGGTTATATTTTCTAATAATCATTATGAGATATACCGATATGACATTCATTTGTTACAAACGTTAAAGCAAAGAGTAAATATCTATAATGTATTTGGCATTGGATACTAAATATTTGGTATCTATTATTTTAAATTCATCCTATTATATATATACTTATCTATATATTCTATATCTTTTATTATATCTACATATATATGTATCTATATATATCGTTACGAAAGCAATAATGATTTCAAATGTTTAATATTTTAATAATTAACTCTTTAATTATTCGTGTATTTAATATTATATCAATATTAATATCAAATCATAACATTCGATTATATATTGTATATTATAAGTTTCATATATAACTGCATATTGAATATAGGTATTAATTAACAATCATATTTTTCGCATTAATAAAAAGAATCTTTTTTTTTATTATTATTATTCTTTACATTTCTATATAGAATTATCATTATGAATATTAAAAGATTGATACAAAAAAATTTTTTCGAAGACTTTTTTTTACGAACAAATTATTTCTCTACAAAGTCAAACGGAATAAAATTGGAACGTGTATTAAGAGAATAACTATCACGCAGAAAACGGTTCGCTTTTTGTAACAATCTCTTTTTACACCTCTCTTGATTTTTTTTATTGTTTTTGTTTCTTGTGATTTGAAAGGGTGAGCGACAACACACAGGTTTGGTTTATAGTTGCAGAACATTGTCAAGCTCGCTTTCTCCCTCTCCGTCACGTCTCGTCCACTCCCTATCTTTTCTCTCACAGGTTTCACCGATTACCCGCCTTCTATAGCCATCCTCGTCCATCGTAACATGACAGAGAAGTATACAAGTATCCCTATACTCGTAAACGCCCCCCACTCTTAAAGATCACGGTCGCAGGTTCATCCTGTCTGTCATTGTTTCTCGTTCACTCTCTCCCGATCCCTTTCTCTGTCCTCGTTCATCATCTCATCGTATTCTCTAAGTATCTTCTCTCTTACGCTACTCTCAACGTCTTCCATTATATCTGTCTTCGTTTAATGCACGCTTCGGCTCGCTTTATCCCCCAACGAGGTACGTTTCTGCGACTCGCGCATCTAGGGTTGCGATTCGAGAGGGTAGAGAAGACTGACGAGAGTGGGGATACCGTATACCTAGTGGGGAGACTAGGATCGAAGTGGGGGATGTTTGACTACAGTGAGCGCGACTCGATTGTCAGTTAGTATTGGGTTAGGTCAGCCCAGAGTAACATCGTTGGTTGTCGTCGTTCTTCGTGGTCGAACGGCGACATTTGTTGTTTATAGTAGAATAGTAACACGTTTTTACGTACCTTGTTTATCCTTTTGTTCGTTTTTCCCTTTCTTTTTTTTTTTTTTTTTTTTTTTTTTTTTTGTTCATTTTTCTTCACCTGCTTGGTTCCATGGGACACGCGCCAGTTTCACTACAAACGTCGAAACAGAATCGTCAAGAAAAATATCGTCGCAGTTTATCACGAAGAGAATTCGATAATTTCCCAGTGGTTTCTCATCATCCGTATTTGGAATAAAAAAGAACTTGAATCATCAGAGCAGCATCAAAAGCGATCTTTCTTATGTGTTGTGTTATGTGTTCTTATGGTGAAAACACGTCGTACAATGGCACTGTCTTATCTTCAAGAGGCGCAAATTAACGCAGGTACGTTACGGCCGTCACTTGTATATCCACCCACTCTCACATCGCGAAACTTCGTACACGAATGTTGGATGGATCAACAATTTTATCGAAAAAAATATCGCAATCGCCACATCAGCATTTCGTCTTTCGCGTAAATCGATAATCGATTTAAACGTTTCATAAGTATTTCGATGAAATTCATCGCAGAACACGCGTCACATCCGTCGAAAACAAAAAAGATTCGTAGTTTCTCGTTTGTCTCGATATACGACAAAGATACCATCTTTCTTCGTATTTTATTCGACATTCAGTGGCCTAATAATTATTTATCACAATCCACAAAGCAGATAGTCGGAAAGAAGAACATTTAAGGTTTTCGAGTTTAGAGGACATGTTAACGACACTGGCTCAACGCCAAAGTCTAAAAGCGCTCGCGGGGACATGCTCGTGTTGTGACACATTGTAAACATCGATAATCCAGGAAGACGCGAAATTACTCGACGGGAAGGAGAAGAGAACCGAGTTCGAGAAAATGAGGCTCGACGTATTTCGCGATTGCAACCGTCGTCCAAAAATAGCCACGCTCCCGTAATTGCAACGAAAATGCTCGAAAGCGTGAAGTGTGCGGCCACTGACGTCGGTCGTCTCTGTGAACGCGTTTTCTAGGTTATAAACAAAGTGCAACGGTATATTTATTCGAGGCGCGCGCGCGCATATTCAGTTGCGCATTTAATAAACGCGGTCAAATTAAAGAACGGAATTGCGAACGATTAACAAATAAATTATATGTAAATTTAATAGATAATTAAAATTTAAAGGCGTTTTTTTTGAATAAATTGTGTTAAAATTCACATGTGTACGTCTTTTAAAAAAATATTGTAAAAAAAGGCACCGTCTAATTTTTTAGGGATTTTTTAAGAACTAGATATATTTTATGGTCAACGTGATTTTATTGCAGTTACTATACAAATTGCAAATCATCATATATTTTACATCTTTGATCTATCGTTAAATATATATTTACTTGAAAATTATGCTGCAATACTTGTGCAATATTTTGTAACATATAACATAAATTGTACAATCTCTCAAAATTCTAGCTATTTAATAAATTTATTAAAAATATTACTTCGTCTCATCTCGCATGTAGATTCCAAATGATAGAAAATATTCGAAAAATAATATTATAAATTATATTAATATAAATATATACGAAAATATGATATTCAGATATATCGAAATCTTTTTTTTCTAATATAAATATCATAGGTGATCAGTAAATAAAAATAAAATAGCGTTTTAATATAAAATTAATTATACGTATGAAAAATTGACAAAATCCACGCATTTTCCATAAATCGTTAAATTCACGTTCCGCGTATAACGGTAAAAGAAAAAGCCCAGCAAGAAGAAATTTTTATTCAGACCTAAGGGAAAGGGATTCGGAACGGAATATTGGGGTTGCGACCAATTAGGGTAGGGATGCGAGCGGGGGCGGTACTCTCCTGGTCGTGTTGCCGGGAAACGGCGATTGTAGGCTGTAAGAATCTTAGGCCACGTTAAGGGAGTTTTAGGGTAGAGAAGAAAGAGAATAGATCTTACGCGCCCTTATTGATTCAACGGGTCTCATTACGGGTCCCTCTTCTAAACGGCCCATTAATTAGTAAGTGGCGGCGAAGCATGGTCGGTTGATTCATTGTTTTCTTAAATTAAATCTTCGTCTCATCTCGCATGTAGATTGCAAGTGGCCCGTTAAAAGTCTCGAATAATTACAATAATCTCGAATTCGATTTATACTTTTGTTTCTCTGAACAAGTAGCAAAGAACGTTTCCAAGGAAAGGAAATTTCCTCTCGAATGTAAATCTACCATCGAATTATATTTCGTCATTATCATAATTTTCTTATGTCCGTTAATTTCGCAACCAAGCCTCTTATTAATTCAATTACCCCGTCGAGCCTCGTCGATCACGCGGATAAGCAATCATCGGAAGGTGTAACCCTAATACGAGGGTTGCTCTTTTTCGAGAATGTTAAAATTATCCTTCGTAACATTTTGCTAAAATCACTCCGTAAAACTAGAAGAAAATTTTAACTTTAACAACAACATTATTTTCTATTCGAAAAGATCTCAAAAATTTTCATTTTTCAAATCGATCTAAAAATCAACAACCAATAAAATTTCAATATTATATATTTTCACCAATCTCCAATCAAAATTTCCCCTCCAAAAAATGATCTTGAATCTTGAATCGGCAACGTATCGCGAATATCATCACAGAAAATTCCATTTTCTGAAAAAACCACGTGGAGACATTTGCAGAATGCACTGGCATAGCTTGCACTTTCACAGAGTCGTTGGCCCCAAGTCGAAGAGAGGCGGGTACATCGCGATGACGTGGGTGGGAAGTCGAGGCTTATGAATGAACCGTACCGTACGATAGTGTGAGTGAATGGAGGAGGACCGAGTTTCTCGCTCACGTGTGAGCAACGTGTGTGGGAGGGCTGAGAGGGAGGAACAAGGAGGAGAATATCGCCGAATGGCGGAACAAGCGAGAGGGAATATACGTAACGTACGAAGGAGAAAAAGATCGTCGTACGATTCCGTACACGTACGAAACGTTCGTTCTTTTTGCGCATTGTGGTACACGCGTCTATCGTATCCAACGACGTATCCCACGATGCGATTTGTTGTGAAACGCCACGCTATTCGTCAAACCGTCGGACGATTTCCGGAAATCTGTATCTTTCGAATCTTATTTTTTCCTGTTGTTAACAAGTAAAGATATTCAATGACGATATCGTTCTAATTTATTTTGCTCATGTTACATGTGAATATATGTGGAAAGATGCAAGAAATTATTGTATCGGAATTTTTTATTTTTTACAGTTATTGATAAAGTATAAAATAATAAAATTATATATTTTTTCTACCTTTATATTAAAATCATTTATAAAATCTTTATACATACAATGCAGTTTTATCAATTTTTAATAAATAAATGAATTTTAAGAAAAACAACTTCTCTCTAATATTAGTATAGTATTGATGCAGACTTTGATATAAGGACAATAGACATCTCAAAACACACATAAGAAACGCATTCCACAATTTCTCTACGAATACCTTAATAGAATAAACCTTATGAAAACCTTACTTTTATTACCGATTTTTCATTTTCTTTTTTCCCCAGGACTCATAAGCGGGCAGCATCTCGACATGAAACAAGAATCCGACAAGCAACCGCTTTCACCGCCATTGAACAACAACACGTCTCAAGTGATGTTCCCCGGAATGGGAAGCACGACGGCAGGCTTGTCCATGCTCACCCCTCAGCAATTGCTCGCGGCGAGCAGAACGGCGGCCTTGATGGCCGCCGGTATCCCCGTGTCGTTGCACGCAACCCTTGCAGCGAGCCCTTCTCTCTACAGACAACACCAGACATTGTTCGGTGGTTGGGCACCACCGACCGCCTCCTCGCCCCCTTCGCCGCTCCACCACTCTCCCGGACCCGTGTCGCCCGCGTTGAGCTCCAAATCCACGTCCAGACGCGGCAACAACACCGTGACCACCACCACCACCGCCGCCGCCGCCGCCGCCGCCACCAACAACAACCACAACAACAACAACAACAACAATAACAACAACAACGTGGTGAGCAGCAGCGGCGACAGAATCTCGAGGAAGGGTCAAACGGCGAAGAAGAAAACGCAGAAATCGTCGAAGGCGATGGACGTGGTGCAACCACCGTTAGAGGGGACGGCGCCGCTCAGTCCGCCCATCTCGGTCAGCCCCGAGGTGGGCAAAGACGGAAGGGACAAGGTGTTCACCTGTGGAGTGTGCTCCAGATCCTTCGGTTACAAACACGTGTTGCAAAACCATGAACGTACGCACACAGGGGAGAAACCTTTCGAGTGCCCTGAGTGTCACAAAAGGTGAGCTCGGGAAAGATTATTTTATGTATTCCAAAATTGTTGTTGGATTGTTGGATTGCATTTGTCCAATCAATTTAATTGTACTCGTAAAGTAAGGAAGCATAAGAGAGAATTTAAAATTTGTTGAGAAGAGGCAGAGTATAGGATATAGAGTTAAAGATTTGTATACACGATTGTATAGCTATATTTTAATAATCTTTATGCACCTGATGTTTTTTATTCTCTGTGTAATAATTTTTTTTTATGTGTTTGTATATGTTTATAGATAGAGATTAAGATACGTTATGTTTGTAGATTAGTTGGCTTTTTCATCTTGTTCGTGATTTGACGAAAGAAAATAGTTTTTAAACAAGTTTTTCGACTGTAATCGCGTTATTGTCATGTTTCTCCCTTATTTCCTCTCACCGTGTTTACTTTACGTTACTGTTCCTTATTCAGCGTACCGAAGATGCAAATTGCGATATTTCCATCTGAAACATAAAAGTCTAGTGGCCTTAAACCGATATCGATATATTTACTCCATCGATCAAAGGTAAATTGAACTCTTCAATTTACCTTTTACCTATCTCGTATCTACTTTATGCAAAACAAATAATGCACAACACTCCTCTAAAATTTCGTTCGCAAAATAAAACGAGAGATTTCTCGCAAATGTGAATGGATCGAAAAATTTAATCCAATTGTAATTTCTCCACGCCTACGAAAGACATACCTATGAAAATAAGTAAACCTTTCTCTCTGTAAATATTACAGATTCACACGGGACCACCACCTCAAGACCCACATGCGGCTGCACACGGGCGAGAAGCCGTACCACTGCAGCCATTGCGACCGGCAATTCGTCCAGGTTGCCAACCTGCGCCGCCATTTGCGCGTTCACACCGGTGAACGGCCGTACGCGTGCGAGCTTTGCGCCGCGAAATTCAGCGATTCGAATCAGCTGAAGGCTCATCTTCTGATCCACAAGGGCGAGAAACCGTTCGAGTGCGAGCATTGCCAGATGAGATTCAGACGGAGGCATCACCTGATGCATCACAAGTGCGGTACCCAAGGGTTGAACGCGTCCGGGCATATATCGAGATCCCAGGTCACGTCCCCGTCGTTGGCCAGCGACGACCTCGACGAGGACATCGACATCGATATAGACGTGGAGATAGAGGAGCCCGAGACGACGAGCTCCGCTCCGTTGATCGGCAGAAANGCGAGGGAGGCGACGGTGAGATCGGCGCATCGCCAATTGCCGAGCCCTGTCGTCAACGCCTCCATCCCAATACCGTTGAACCTGTCCGGTATTCCCATAGTCGATCTGCCGGAGCAAACGGAGCCCGAGGATCTGTCCATGTCGACGGGCATGCACAGGCCGCACTCTCACTCGAACAGCAGCGGCGATTCCCCGATGAGTCGCAGCCCGAGCAGCGACGCGATCCACGAAGAGGACGAGGAGGACGCGGACATGGGGGAGAGATCGAGCACCGCCGCCACGACCACCACCGCCATCACCACCACCACCACCACCACCACCGTTTCCAGCCGAATCTTTCCAGCCATTTCAGGTGAGAGAAAGAAAGAAACTATGAGGGAGAGAAATTCGTGTATTTAGTTAATCGTAATTGTATCGATCGCGTCTTTCGTTCGACGAGAGTTTTGTATGCGTGTGAGACTATCGAGTTAGATAGATATTAATTATTATCTATGTATAGATAGTGATCGTGGAAAGGAAGAAAAGGGGAGGGAGGGGGGAGGAGAGTAAGGAGAGAAAGAATATACGCGAGTGAAAATAGCTTAATAGGGTGTGCGCGTGCAGGAGTGTGTTGCATATGTGCGTGCAGGAGTGTGCGTGGACACGTACATGCGTACAACGCGTGTGATTGGGGCGAGCGAGAGAATCGAAAAAAAGGAAAAGAGAAAAAAAAAAAAAAAGGAAAAACTAGAAACTAAACG
>NW_006263451.1:746017-748883 GCF_000469605.1 Apis dorsata
CGGAATGAATGTACTGGTATACAAGTTCCTCTGACAGTAAAAGTAGCGGGGGGGAGTGACATCGGTCCGTCGATCCTCTGTCGCTCTCGCACTTTGTCGATTTGTCAAATTGTTCGGCGCTGTTCTTTTTTTTTTTTTTTTTTTTTTGGTTTGGTTTGTTTTACATCTTTTTTCTTTCATCCCATTCTTTTTTTCGTTCCTTTGCCGTTCTCTTTATCGCGTATGAATATTATCGATCGAGTTTTTTTCTTTTTCTTTGTTTTTTCTTTTTTTCTTTTCTTCTTCTCCGCTTTTATTCCTTTATAGTGTATACATAGATATACGTATAAAATACAACTCGGAGACGGTTGTATATTGCGTTGTTATATATCTATTACACCAATTTTGTTTGTAACGCTATCACGTGATTCACGAGACACGTGTATATACACGTATGTTCTTATACATATACCATTAGATCGGAAGATAAATCGTTACATGATGATCGCTATAAACGAGCTCGAGATGTGTCCTAATTTTATAATTTTCCTTACGCGTTTTCCCCAGGTTCGTTAAGCGACAATGATTTTCGTTAATACGTCAGTTGATTTAACATTGAAATAAAGTAGGAAAAAAGTATCACTTTTCCTAAACCTGCGTGATAAAAATGAAATTCCATTAAAAGCCGATCGTTGCCTTTCTGAAAAACCTTTTACAAATTTACTTTTGTCCTTTTGTTCTGCTCGACAACAATAAGAAAGAATAGCTAGAAATTTTCGCACCGTCCCCTATCTCGATTCACTAAGAATCATACCCAAAGAAAGTCGAAAACGAAATTCAAAGAATTGAAACCGCTTCGTTTACATTTACCTTTTGCAAAAAAAAGAAGGAGAGGGGGAAAGAAACCAACCAACACCTGTAAGTCGAGCTTCCAACGCGATCTCGATTCGCATTAATTCCCCTCCTCGTACAAGTTTTATTCGAAAAAAAAAAAGGGCCGCGCCTTCGAGCAAATATTCCTCTAACGAGAATCATTGGTGAAACGAAAAAGATATCCTCCACTTGTGTTCGCCCGTCGACAACAATCGAGAAGGGGAGGGGGGAGAGCAAAACCGTTTCTTCTTCTTCTTCTTCTTCTTCTTCTTCTTCCTCTTCCTCTTCCTCCTCTTCTTCTACTCCGATTTCCGTCTTTTTTCTAGAGAGCAGCCGGTCGCCTGTCTCTTCCCTCGGAACCCCTGGTACACGATCTTTTGTCGTTTCGGTTTGTCGACAACGTCGGCCGTCTGTTTCGCGCGAACCAGTTTTCGCAATGATAGACGGCCGCGTGCCGAAAAATTCGCAGCCGGTGGTCGTCTCGTTTCCTCCTCTTCCATCACCACCACCACCACCACCACGTGGCTCCGTTGCTCGTCGTCGTTTTTCGGGACGAGGATGAGAAGGTGTTGGCGATGTTGTCTCGCCAAATCCGCCTCAATGGTCCACTGATTTATGCCTCCGCTCGGTCGGCATGCAAATCTCATCGGCGTGGTCTCGAGGCCGTTTCGAGGTTCATTGTTCCATGGGGGTCAGTCCCGGGACGCTTTTCTGGGACGCGAGAAGAAGTGGCCGTGAAACGTCATTCACCCTCCCTCTTCCGGCTCTCTCTCTCTCTCTGTCTCTCTTCTTCCCTTATTTTTCAATGGCGAAGAAACAGGGCACAGCTTTTCGAGATATAAATATTGCCGACAAACGCTTATATAACCTCTGGGTTTTTCCACGGTGGACAAAAGGGAGTGGATGAGAAGAGAGAGAAAGGGAGGGAGGGAGAAAGTTTTTCCTCGTCTGCATTTCGTGCGAATATCGCTCGAAACAGTGCCGGGGACCCAAATTGCCCTCGTTTCGCCTATACTCCCGGCTCGTCTCGCAAGGAAAAAGGAACGAGAGAGAGAGAGAGAGAAAGCTTGTTCTTGCCTATTGCCAAGAACAATTTCTTCGTCGGCTGTTCTTCCTCCCGTTTTCTTTCTCGATCTTTGTCGAGGCGAGATTTTCTTTTCTCCGTTCGTAAGACGATCTCTTCGTAACTGGCCGAATATTTACCATGAATATTTAGTACGATTGTTAAGATGTTGGGAACTTTTAAGAAGGACGATATATTTCGATATAGTCCATATATTTTCTAAACCAATTTTACGTTTAAAATTCCTTCCAAAGCGAGTAAGCTGATCGACATTTTATTTTATTTCGTTTAAAAAAAAAAGTTTAATTTGTGAAAGAGTAATACTTGTAGTAACAACAAGTAATTATTAACGATGACTCGATTCATATTGATTTAAAGTTGAAAAGCTTGTACGTGCTTTGCAGAGATCTAAAAATTAAGTTTTATTTATTTAATAAAGATATCACGCGTAAAATTATTAGATCTGGCTTATCTTTCCCAATCCCAGAAATTATAAAAAAATGATGAGTTTTAAATGAATATAAACGATATTTTGAACTATTATATATGTTATACGTTATAGATGGTATTTTAACTAAAGAGGGCAGAATAACTTTCGAAATTAACTAGTTGGCGGATTCTTCCCGAAAGTGAAAATCTCGGTGGGGAAAACATAGTCCCCCCCCCCACCGTGTTACACTTTCGCCACATTCTTTCCCAAAGGTCCCGACTCATCCGCACTTTTCACTGGTTATATTCACGTTCCAAGCTTTCGAGAAGCATTTTCCAGCCCACTTGTCTGTTCCCCTCCCTCTTTGAAACTGGCGCGTTTCGTCGCCCTTTTATTCATTCGTGTTAGGAGACATCTTTCGAGCTCTTTCCAGCGAAATGTTGTGATTTCTCGTCACCGTAAATTTTTTTACCAAAAATTTTGTTTTTTTTCTTCCCTTTTTTTTTTTTTTTTTTTTTTTT
>NW_006263451.1:749176-751277 GCF_000469605.1 Apis dorsata
AAATCGAACGATATTTAAAGAAAAAAAAAAAAGAAAAAATTTAACATCCTTCTTTTGTAGCGCGATAGAAATTATGTGATATATAATTTAGTAAAATTAATTTAATCATATCATTCTAGGATCCTTCTTGCTCTATAATAATGTTGTTTAATTATTTATTTAACATTTATACGATGTTTGAAGAATATAACGAATATATCTATGAAATTATAGTTCTCTAAGAATAGAGAACGAATAATCTTCATATACAGAAAGAAATGTTCAATATGATCGATTAAGTTAAGCCATGTTTACATTAAGGATACAGTGTCGAAAATATTGTATTCTGATTATCTATCGATATGATAATACCTGTACATTAACTAACTTCAATTACAGTGTATTAAATCATATCAACAGAGATATCGAAAAAAAAAAAAAAAAGAAAAATTCAAAACGGTTTCTATTAATCCGTACGAAAAATTTTCGACCAATTTAATCAATCCACTTCGAATAATAATTCAATTTACTCGTGTAACGTAAAATTAAATCGTATAAAAGTAAACGATTTGTCGTCGATTGATTAGATTGGCCGATCGAAATAACTATTTGTCTACATGTAAACAAGGCGTAACGAAATTGACGAATTTACGAGAAAAATGTTCGAGTCAATTTTTTGATCGAGAAACACATTTTAATTCCTTAATCGTTCAGAATTTTTTTTTTATTTTCCAATTTAAAAAAAATTATCATTTTACATTCGCCTTTTTTTTTTTCTTCTTCTTCTTCTACGTACGGTCTCTTCGGGATAAACGTTGATTGATTTCGACCAGTTGAAATTCGAGCATGGCGACAGAGGTCACCAAGTACCCCGACCTCGTACCCCGGCAAAAAAGCAAAAAAGCACCCCGAATCCCAGATGTATTGTACATATATAGAATATAATACCCCGCCCTCGATATTAAAAGCGATGTAAAGGACGAGAGAAAGAGGAGGATTTTTATTATTAAGGAGGAACAGCTTTTTCACGTCGTACGAGCGTACCGTTAATTACGATTCCTCGCGATTTCGCTTGTCCAAGCGAATTTGCCTATACCTACACTTTTACATTTATGTAATTATTACGATCTATAATTATTACGACGAAGGACCAATAATCGTTGTCATTGAAGATTAACACGAGCTTTCATTCGCGACTTTTTTTTGTCGCGGCAATTACGTAATCTTATTACAGGTATAATATTTGTTTGCAAGCGAAGGATAATTATTCTTCACTCGCAACGATGATTTTTGATGGTATAATAATGGTTAGAGTTTTAATAATTTGCGTTACAATATTGTTTTCTCATTATTATCGTGATTTTTGCTGTATTATCTATTATTAATCCTGTACATGTTGAAAAGGAATTATAACTATGTTATAGTTATTCTTTTTGTTTCGCTAGAATTCGTTGAAATAACAGATTTCGGGTTTTTGGATTTTGAAATAAAATCAGATAAAAAAAAAAATGCAAATACATTTTCAGAAAATAGGATACATGTAATTTTTGAAATATAAACATGTGTGTGTATTTTCACGAGTCATGTGATGTATAGAAAGTATTGATACAAGCATAATTAGAAACTAATAATCATCAACATGTTTTGTAAATCATAAATAATATCAATTTTCATTTTTCATTTTCACCACGAATACGAAACATGTTGAACGAAAACAAACTCCTCCATTCTACTAACAAATATTATAATGAAATGTATATTATGTGATTATAGAAATGGCCTAAGTTATTGGTCTTCTAAAAAAAAAAATTGTATCTTTTTTTTATTTTCCATCAAAATTTTGATTTATGCGATATTCCTTTATGAGTCTATTTAAAAAAATATAATATAAATACACGATAAATATAGAATAGAACCGATATAAAGACAGAAATTTCTCAGGCCACTTTTACAATCACAAAAACCAAAAATATCGTATGTCAAACCACCGAAATTTTTCACCAAAAGGCATTGAACAATGTTTCTAAAAATAGACGTGTTAAACGTGTAATAGAATGATTAAACTAGGCATTGTTGCAATAATATCATGTTCCTGATTAATAACTTACTTTTCGCATATATA
>NW_006263451.1:751432-754057 GCF_000469605.1 Apis dorsata
CGAAAAAACATAGTCTTTCGATAGCCAAAGTTACGGTACGCTCGTTTAATCCTGTTTACACAGATATCGATCTATCTGCTTAGACGATCGAATTTACATAGAAGTTTAATAGGCGTAACGAGAGGCGAGTTCTCTCTATCCTAGTTTTGTATACGCACCTCGTCGTCCGTTGGATTCCGCGTCGACGAACGGATGTGATCGGAAATGGCATTGTGTAGAAATGCTGTAAAAAAAAAAAGGAGAAGAAAGAGAGCGGTGTGTAAAAAGCATCGCGAAAAAAGAGGGGGAGGGGAAGAAAGAGAAGGGAAGAGAAGAGAAGAGGAACGAAGGAAAATCGAAAAGATTTTTCAGTATCAATTTTCGAATCAATTTCCGTTCGATCGACGATAGGAAATTCTATTCGACGACGAATTTCTGAAATACACGGTACCTTGAAAAGAGATCGATTCCTAGTTAATGGTTGTTAGTTCCGAATGATACTGGTAAAATTACGTTCCTGTCGGTCCCGATGATATATAACGGACCAATTGTTTTCTATGTTTCTTTGTAAACAGACCAGAATCTCATTGAGAAAAAAAGAAATAATAATAATAGTTGGAGGTAGAAAAATAGAATCGAAATGATTAAAAATATTTAATGAAAACGGAAATCTCGCGTCGAGTACCTATTTGTATTTAAAATAGAATTATCGCTTGTCCTACATACTGTAGTAATTAATCATTATCGTTGTTGTCCTTTTAATCTTAATGTGCAAGGCAAAAAGAACATAGCATATACATATATATATATATGTGTGTGTGTATATTATATACTGTATTATATATACATATATATATATATATATAATTATATATACATATAATTGATATATGTTTGTGTCAAATTATAATATTGTATCGAATACAATGTGTACCGTAAAAGAAGATGGGGATCACGGAAGCACGACTCGAATAAACGATGTAAATTGTAACGAGATTACGAGATAAATTAAATTTAAAAAAAGTATATCGATAGAAAATTTGAAATCATTAACAATCATTCGGATATTTAAAAAATAGTTAGGTTAGAATTTCTTTCTAACCTACATCGTTGCTATTGATATCTATAGTACTAATTTCAAATTAATGACGATAGAAAAGAAAGAGAAAAAGAATATGATTCCAAATTTTCGTCTGATAATACAAATTTTTCGAGAATATTTTTATTCTTCTTACGATTCGTTTGAAAAATAATCGAATAACCGTATATTCGAGTCTGCATCTGTCGCGCCCTGTCGCTCGAATACTCGATTAACAATTATGTACCTATGGTGTATACTTCTCTGTATCTATGTAACTAGAACTATATACGTATATAGTTATAATTTTGTACAGTCAACGCAGACGCTAATCACGTATGCACGAAAGCCGGTCGATCGTTCGCGCGAAAACTCGAAATCGCGATTTATTGGTCGTCCAAACGACCAATGGGCGCGCACCGCCCATGGCGCGGAACTGGTGTTCGAAAATGCGCGCGAACGTGGCCACACACACGGTACAAATTCGAGAAAAAGAAAATTTTATGCCTATAAACTGTTAAACTAAACGTTGATTAAACACTGTTCCGCGATATTTACGATGGATGGACGATATTCTCGCTACTCTAATTAAAGATATGAAGGCCACTTGAGATCGAAAATTCTCTATGCGTTATAATCGTTCGTAATATTGCTCGTTCTTCACGGTTCTTACGAACGTTATATGCTCGATCGTTGATATGTATATCGGCGAGAAAAACGACGAGTCTTAATCCTCGGATTGATATATAATAATACTTTCGTACTTTGCGGACGTCGAATTAATAAACGCGATAAGAATAATTATTACTTATTTATTACGTTATATTACGGAAGAAATAAGTTTTTTTTTTTTTATTAACACTGTTAAATGATTGAATTTTTTATTTTTCTTTCATAAAAGAATGAATCGAATAATTTTCGAAAATTGTTCTATTCCAAAATATAACGTATAGAAAAATGCAAATAATTATATTTATATTTGTTTTAAATCTGTATATGTACGAATTATAAATTATTTTTTTTTTATTCGAAATATGAAAAAAATCTCACTTATGAGTATCTAAGAATTTGATGTTCGCGAAAACGTGTCTGCACAATCGATATCTGTAATAATTTGTGCATACATTTACATATGGACATCAGAATCGAACGAGAATAAGACTTGCTTGTTAACGACGCCTCGTGTCAACGAAAAATTTTGTGATTTTTTTCTCGAAGAAAAAAAAAGAAAAGAGAAAGAAAGAAAGAAAGAAAAAAAGAAATGCGCAGCGCATCAAGTGGCACTCGATGTATACTATGAAACTGACACTACCTCACCAGACACCTAATATATCTCAACCACAAGACTGATTTTAAATAGTATTCCTAAATAGATAAGGAAGAGGAGGAAAAAAAAAAAAAAAGAAACTAGAGTGAGAGGAAAAAAATGGAAGGAGTAAAAAAGTAAAAAGAAAGAGAGGAAAAAAAAGAAACGGAGTATTATAAAGAGAGATATTCGCGCGTATATACAAATACGAGTATAGACCGTTTTTTTTTTTTAAGTAATATAATTAATGATAGTACTCTAT
>NW_006263451.1:754116-755000 GCF_000469605.1 Apis dorsata
GTAATTATTATTATTATTATTATTATCATTATTAGTTATTATTACTATTATTAATTATTAGTTATTATTATTATTATTATTATTAATTATTATTATTGTCATCATCATAATCATACCACGCTATCGCTGCCAATTCGTCGAATTCCCTTTTCTTAAATAAGAAAACGAATGATAGAAGAAGAAAGAAAATTCTCTTTCTAACGATACGATACGGTGTTTACTTGTAATTTTACAATCTCTCCAAGCTTACACCCTCTTTCTACTCTCACCAAACAAGCCTCTACCGCGTTTCTCGCGATCATACCGCATACCACCGCCACTCATTGTAATGAATGTTCCCATCAAGTTGACTGGTCTGTCAAAATATTTTTATTATTAAAAACTCACTGTTTAATCGTTCTCGTGCTTTTTTCAATCACATCATATCCATTTTCCAATTCGTAAAATGTGGCTCCTTGCAAAGAGAGATCCTTCATCCCCCTTCATTCACTACGCTCGAGTGCTTAAACATTATTCGCCGTCCATGCGTCAAAGAGTTAAGAAGAATATTTTATTTGTTGATCGTTGATATAATTTGTTGTCAAATTATTGCAATGTATACAAATGTAAATTGCATTTACAGTTTTACAGTGATCAATAAACAGTAAGTATATTTTAATCCAAAGATAAGTAGACAAAATACGAGGAAGAAATGTTTATTTGTACTGTATATTCATAATAATATATTCAAAAATTCGCCAAATAGGAACAAGTATCCGCAATTCGCGATAATTATCATCAATAGTAAGTATCTCCAATATATCTTTTATTTATTCAATTATTTCCTCGCATTCCATTATATCATTCGATCAGAATCGACCATTAACAACATATATATATATATA
>NW_006263451.1:755053-756137 GCF_000469605.1 Apis dorsata
TAAAATACGCAATACACGGAACTATAGCCCGAGAAAGTTAATGGATTCGANGGGAAAGGATCGATCCATCGATATTTCCCGGGTCGCGTCAATAAAATCCAAAGTCTATTATCCTCTGAAGGACCACGGGACGAGGACCCGAATAAACTGTCGCGGCCCACAAAGCGTCAATATTTTCACAACTCATCCGAGGTTGCATCTTGCAATAGCGACGCTCAATATTGCAGGAAAACGAAAAAAAGAAAAAAAAAAAAGAAAAAAGCAGGGAAAAGAAGAGAGAGAGAGAGAAGATAAAACAGAGCGGAGGTGAAAAGGGTGGTGGTGGTGGTGGATACTGAAAAACTGTCCCGTGTACCATTCCACTTCTCTCTCTTTCTCTCTCTCTTTCTCTCTCTCTCTCTCTCTCTGCTTTTTTTGACTGGTAACGCACGGAGATGCATTCAGCTGCGGCTCCATTCAATTCGACGAGTTTCCAAAATCTAGGATTCCACACACGGCACACACACACACACACACATACATACATACATACACCAAGGCACCGTGCGCGAGACAAGAGTGTGCTGTTAAATCGTTCGAGAAAGAGAAGGGGAAATAGCATCCAGTGGCACAGTGACACATTATGCCATAATGTGGGGGGCACGTGGCAGATGCAGCAGCGGATCGAGTCTGGATGGATGGATCGGTGAAATCCGTGTACAAGGAATTTCCTTTCCAATGTCCTGCCTGCATTCTCTTTGTTTGTTGTCCAGAATCTAGACTTTACTACTCCTTGCGACGATCTGTTCGAGTTCAGTGGTTGTATACGGATACGATTGGAAATTGTAAATGTTGTGTTATGTCTTTATGGTAAAGTAAAATTGGATATTAATTATCTGTGATCTATGAACCAAATGAAAAATATCATGGCGATGAACAATGTATAAGGAGTAAGGGTTTGAAAATTTGTACCTTTATCCGTTTAAATTTCTTTTATATTAAATTTTTACGTGGAAAATTATTGATAATAAAAGCGTTCAATATTGATTTCAATGTGTTTTTAAATCTATACGGGATTCCTCTTGAATTTTTATATATATATATA
>NW_006263451.1:756277-763645 GCF_000469605.1 Apis dorsata
TTTTCCAAAGTTAGAATTTTATCTAATCCAATGTATTCAATTTTTACAATAAAAAATCATCTTCAAAAGATTTATCCTCTGTTGGCGCTACAAAACTTTTGTAAGAAACAACCTGGACACATGAGAAAAATTCCAAGGTAAACGATGAGCATCCTCTTTTTCGTAGCGGATCGAGAGAAAAATTATTTTTTCGAGGTCAGACTCCGGAAAACTCGAAGGTCTGTGGACCGCTATGTTGCTACCTGAAATACAATATACAAACTAGGTAAACACAAGCTGAACAGTAACAATAGAGAATCTGTTTTCAATTCCAAGATCCAAATTGCTTTATTGACTTTTATCGAATAATTAAAAACGAAACACGTTTACAATATCAATTGTTAAATTGTTCAAACTTCATTCTTCAATTTATTTCTATTACCTATTCTATTTATACTACACATATAAGCTTCATCCAATGATTTAAAATGGACAAAAAAATATTTTTTGATCGTTTACTCACTTTCGTTACGAATAAAAGAATTATTACATACATTTATCATATAATTTCTTTGAATTTACTACAATAAATTTCGTCGTTGCCATCGAAATTTCAATTTCCATCCCATGCGTTGGCAAAACTGTTCCACTCTTCCTACGAAATCTACCTCGTTTGTTAACAAATGAGAAAAATATTCTTCATTCAAAAGAGAGAAAAAAAGAAAAAAGGGATGGACAAAACCAAAAAAGAACAAGAGTGATATAATATCGTTTTCATTATCGATGTCGAAACACCGGAATTAATGGATATCCTCCGGCGACATTTAAAAGTTGGGTAAAGAACGTTAATGGGGATACAAGCGAAGAAATTTTCGGGAAACGCGGCGCAACCGGTTCGCCATAAATTTTCCATCGATGCACGAGCGGTTGGGATTCACGGGCATTAAAGAGAGACGTGAAATAATGACGTCGTGTGCACGCCACGCGTCCCTCTAAAAGCAACTCAGCTCGAGAGGCAGAAGGAGCCCCTCTTCCGCTTCCACGTCGGCGTGCCTCCTTGTTTTTTTGTCTTTCTGCTAAAAAAAAAAAAAAAAAAAAACGCTCCTTTATAGCGGCAAAGCGCGCGTGCTGCCACGAAGAAAGAGGGATAAAAAGGGATCCTGGACTCTCGGCACCCTCTGCCCTTAGGTGGCCCGCCGTTGACAATGCGCCAATTCGATGCAGCGCCCTAAGAAATGCGATACCATTTACGGGAGAAACCCAAAATTACGTGAAATCCAGGCGATGGAGTGTACGTGTGTGTGTGTGTGTGTGTGTGTATGCGTATTCGATTATACGTGGAAGGTGGAAAAGCGGTACACGTTTCCTTAGCCGAATAATAACGCAATGCGGATCGAATAATTTGGAAGTTTTGATTTCTTTTTATTCTAATATTTAGTAAAAATTTACAATTTTAATTAAATATTGCTCGATTGTGCATTTCATCCATTTTTCAAAATATATTCCAAATCTTTGTTCGTTTAAGGGATATTGTTTCAATTGAAAACAATTATTAACGAGAAATGATTAATCGAAATGGATAATTGAAGTAGTATGTGGTCCCGAGCGATCAAACCCAAACTTCGAAAACGCCAGTTTCGTGCAGAAGAAACTAAAAATAATCATCCGATCCCGGGAGTTCCTCGAAATGAACGTAAAATTGGAATATATTGGTCGCAGCGGTGTCGCACCCTCTCCACCCTCTTTTGCCTTTTAAATTCCGTAAACAGCCTAAATTTAAATGACTTCCCGTTTTACGGAAGTCGGTCTTTATATCCTCCTCCCCCTCCCGACATATGGCCCTGTGAAACAATGAAAAAAAAAAGAAACGATCAACACACGCCTATTTCGAACGTCGCACGAAAACTAGCCATCTCCTACGAGCGTTCTCTTCCATCTCCTTGCCCGTTCGATTCGATTTCCATGCAAACGAGAGAGAAGAGAAAGAGGCGAGGAACCGAAATTTTCGAGGTCAAGTTTCGAAACGAATAATATCCATTAAAAAGAAAGAGAGAGAGAGAGAGAAATATATGACAGATAGCTTTGATCGGAATGGTTTCGTCCGTCGGATATTTCCGGAAGTATGGTTTCGAGTTGGACTTTTGGAGAAGTGGCAGATCCGAAAATTCGAACGACCGGCACTGGGGAGCCGGCAATATATTTCCAAAACTCGTTTTCCAGCTAACGGGAAAAAAGAAAAAAAGGACAATGAGTTTCGATGAGGCCTGGTCTCTCTCTCTCTCTCTTTCTCTCTCCAGTCCTAATTATACAGCACACGCCAAATAAATGGGCCCCGTTCCTCGAAGCAACGTTGCCTCTCGGCAGTCGAATGCTCCTCGGATCTCGTGGCACATCTAACGATAAGTAGAAGACCATATGGCGAATCCTTTTGCCGCCAAGTGAAAATCGATCGATCGATGATATTATATACGCAATACGTGATAAAGAGGAAGAAGTAAAGTCGAAATTTTTAAAGGCTTGACAAACCTTTGTCCGGTGAATAAACGCTTACAATAGGTCTTAAAATAGTCTTAAACGAGATATACGTGTATATATATATGTGTATGTCTATACGAATATTTATCAAGTTGTTTAATTTGATTCTTAATTCGAGTGACGAGCATTATCGTAATTTAATGTCAAGGTACTACAATGAACTCATCATTGGATAGAAATAGTATTACAATTCTAGGAAATAAATTCGTGCGAACGATAATTTTGAATTTGAATTTTTCTGTTATATTTTTTTTATTTTCGCTCATCACCGTATTTTTTCAAAAATTATCGAGTTCGAGATGTAATGTATTTTCAAATATCCGCCCGCGTGTTTTCCGCGTGTCTACCGAAAATTAATTTTCATCGATTTTTAAAAGAACGCTTAATACGCGATATCAAGAGGTTGTCGAATATCCATTAAAAAAAATCAAGCCCAAAACTCGTTTCGCAAGACTCGATATCATAAACGTTTCGAGGAAATTAGGTTCGTGTTGGCATCATCGTGTGGTTCGTGTGTTGTTCAAGGAGAAACGCACGTGTTTCCACTTACGGTAGAAAATTCATCCGATAAAATCGGAGAAACGCTTGGCTACCGCCAATCCACCGCATTGGTGTTTTCACCTGCTTTCCTATCCATCGCCTCATTGTGTGCGTTTAAATACGTGTGCGCATTTATCGCCTGTCATCTTGGTCCGCTAATGCCCATCCGAGGAATCCACATTTCTAAATGACAGGTGCCACATCCTAGACCGAATCGTTTCGATTATCCTCGAAAATAGCCAGTAAGTATTAACTAGATTTATGATGAAAATGCATAACGAACGAACGCCCTTCAGACCGATATGCGCCAACTATCGGAGAACCAATAGAAACTGGTTGGACGTTCGTCGAACATTGATGGACAATTTATCGGTCGATTTTATATCTTCGAACTTAATTACTCTTATCTCTTATTTTTTCCTCTTTTCCTCTTTAAATTTTCAAAAATTTATTACAGTTCTCAAAGAAAAAAAAAATTCCTTTCTCGTCCTGATTTGATTAAAAATTATAATATCTATTTCTAGATTATAGGATTCTCATACAAAATCATTAATTATTAATTACAATTCTCAGAAAGAAAAAAAAATTCCTTTCTCGTTCTGATTTGATTAAAAATTACAACATCTATTTCTAGGTTATAGGATTCTCCTACAAAGTCATTCGATTTATTTCTCGAACATCATGAATACTCATGTCTTTTCATATTTTTCTTAATCGTAGCATTCAATCGAATTCTCCTTCCCCACGAATCAAGAGGCACGAAAAACGGTGGGAGGATCGAGGAAGACACCGTAAAAACGCGTATTTTAAAGACTTAGAACAGTTTTGGCCACGCAATCACGTATCTGTGGGAAACACCGGCCAGGTTCCACAAAGTTTCGCGTAAAAGTAAGCTCGGCCCTCGTAAAAAAGGAGGATTCGAACGTGAAACGATCCAAGGGGTTTGCCGCTTAGGTGACACCGGTGTGCCAAGGGTTGTCAAACCCCTCGAGATCCACCCCCGTGAAAGTAACCCCTGCAGCCTGCATCGCCGCTCTCCTCGATGTTCCTCGATCCGTGCAAAGGAGACCTCCATAAGAATCGGATCGAATGGACCCAACGCGTTTCTTTATCGCGTTACACTAACCGAATTCCGAACCGAAGATGGAAACGCTGACCCACGGCTCCCTGTTTTCTATGCAAGAAGGAAAAAAAAAAAGAACTATTTCATTTCTCGATGTACGAAGATGAGATGTTTGTTTTTCATGATCGTAATAGTTTAAAGAATATTTAAAGGATTAATCCGAACGTGAAAAATTAATTTTTATTTCATGTGTGTTACGAAAGTAGAAAAAAGATAAATATCAAATATATATATATTTGAAGAGATATAAATCTTAATAATTTAATAATTATTTAATAATAATCTTCGTACAATTTTCTAATGCAAACCTCCATCGAGGTTAAAATTCTTTCGACGATATACTTAAGGTTGTTTCCTTCCCTCGCCGTTTCCATCAATCGATACCTCGCCGCACCTTACAACCTCCTTTAGTACCAAACGGACCAACGAGATCCGCTCACCTTTTATTTCTTTCTGTTTCACAATTAAAGTACAAAGTAGCCACCGATAGGTATCCATTGTGGAGTTTCGCTAAGAAAATTAAAAAAAAAAAAAAATAAAAGGGAATAAACGCAAACAGAGACGTGACACTGGGAGAGGGAGGAAGGGGGAGGGGAGGTGGAGACAACCATCGAGTTCGACGCGTTGCTTAAAAGGTTATCTCTCTTTCTCTCTCTCTCTCTCCTCTTTTGTGAATTAGATTTTGTGGACTGCGCGAGGTCTTGAAAAACTTGGAAGGCCGCTTTCATCACAGAGGAGAGCCGATATCGTGAGTATTAAACAGATTCCAAGGGTACGGAAAGAGGGAAAAGGGTGGTTGGGAGGGGATAAGGAAGGAGAGAAAGAGAAAAGGAGTGGTAAAAGGGTGTTATTAGGCTGGAGGGAACTGGTCAAAGGGAATGCAAAAGAACGAGAGAGNGGTGAATTTAACTCCACGGAATCGCGAGGCTGCATTCGAACCGGAAGGAAGGAAAACTCCGGATATCCGGGTAAGACTTTACGCGTTCCATCATCAATTCCTACTGATGATCCCTATCGCGTTCCCTTCGATCGAATTTGAATTTGAATTTATCGGGGATAATTTATCGTTGTACTTCACCGATTTCTCGTATTATTGTTCGCGCGTGTATTCTGTTAAAATAGTATCAAACTTTGGATACGTATACGAATTCTGATCTAAATTACGGATCTGTTCACGCCGAAAATTTTTCATTCAACATAATCAAAAAATAATATCGTATAGTCAAATACGCGTGCAGCATCTATAGCTCCTCGACCAAATAATCAGAATTGTATTTCTAAAAAAAAAAAAAGAACTATTAAAATTTTTCTAATCGATCCTTAAATATTTTCTCTCTCGCGGTGATACATATCGATTGGATGCCACGATCGGTCCCAAGAACAAACCTATTCGTTTCGTGTACATACTACGCATATACCTATATGGCATGCACGCGTATCGCGATTTCTTCTCGACAAGAGTCGGCGTTCCTTACCCCTGTATCAATCGTGGCTCGATTCTACGATGTCTCGGAATCAAGGAGGGATAATTCGTGGCAGCGGACGTTCCACGGACGGAACGGACCAACGGACTGACGGACGGACGTGGAAACGAACGGACGAGGTAGAGAGTTGCTATAGAAACACTAATTCCGTCTCTGTCGTGCCAGCGGGGCCGCGCTTGGCGATCCCTGCAGCCGAGGGAAGAAAAAATAGCGAGGGTGAAAAACCTGGGGGTGACTCAAATAAAAAAACGGATCAATATTAACTCTTTTTTCAGGGGCGGATGGCCCATCGGGTGGGGATGCCTCGGTTTTACCCCTCTCTCTCTCTCTCTTTCTCTCTCTCTCTCTCTGTACCGCTCTTTTCTTTCTCTCTCTCTCCTAACTTTTTCGCGCTCTGCCCTCTCTCGCTCCCGCTACACATTTTCGACCCTTTTTTTTTCACCCTTCCAATGCTCCTTCTTCGTCCCTCCAACGACGCGCTCCGCTTCCTTATTCCTCCGTAAGGGCTTCTAGGACGAATACGAAATTAGCGCTCGCGCTCGTTGCCGGCACGAATATCCTTTCTTTTTTTTTTTTTTTTTTTCTTTTTCTCGACTCTCTCGTGTTTATTTTTTGAGAATTTTTTAGGGATTTGTGTATGGATTCGATGGGAAGTTTTTTGGAGTTTTAAATGATAGATCGAATTTTATCTCTCTTGAGTCCATTTCTCGAGGAAAGGTGGTTGGAAGGAAACTAGAATTTCCTCGTGCATATGTGTCTTTTAATTAATTTTGTTCTGTTGATTTTCAACAATGATAAGATTGTCAATAAATTGTCAATAATTATAATAATCAAGTTGTGGCGTTAAGAAATAATCTTAGTTCATTAGAGATATTCATATTTCCACAATATTGAATTGAAAATTGTTTTGAAAAAAGAAGCAAAGTTTTTATAATAGATATAATAGATATAAAAGTGTTTTATCGTAATCATATAGTTATGCGATCGTATCATATGTATGCGCGTCGAGCAACGTATATTTAAGCGGTAAAAGGATCGTGATTTAATAGTGTGCCTCGGTCGAAAATACTCGATAAAGATTGATGTATTGCCGGTATATGTATTCCGCCACTGAGGGATCCGGGAACACAAAGAGCAACCTATCAATACATGAAATAGCGAAATACAATTTGTTCATCGACTCTTGGAACTAACGGCACGCGCCATTGATTGAACTCTAATTTTACGCGTATCGTTGAATTTTACCTAATGAAATAATCAATCGATCTTTCCAACGATCCAGTCATACCAAAATTATTCACAACGAAGAAAATTTATTTTCTACGAATGTTCTCAATGTTCTCATCATTATTTAATCGTTGATTAAGTTAACACGATATACCTCGTATACATGAAAAATTCATTCAATCATCGAGAGATCTAAAAGAACATTTCCTTTAAAATTAAAATTCACTTTTTATGCCGCATGTTATGAAAAAACTTTCGATATCTCGTTTTAAATGCGCACGCAACAATCACAAAAAATTGTAATCCGTCAAATAATCGCGAAGAAGACTTCTTCCCTAATCCATGAAAAATAAACCATAATCTGGCCGTGGAATAAGGTCAAAAGACCCCCCTTACGTGACACAAATTCATCATCCCCTCGCGTCCGTCGTTTCGCGCAGCGTCAACCTTAAAAAAAAAAAAAAAAAAAAAAAAAAAAAA
>NW_006263451.1:763884-770618 GCF_000469605.1 Apis dorsata
AGTCAGTGAATGCGTCCTTGACTTCCGGCCGACCCTCTGCAACCCTTCTTTGCATTCAGTGGCCTCGAAAACCCGTACCCTTTCACCCTGCGCTCGCCCTCGTCTCTATGACCAAAAGAGCCCCCAAACAAACAGGCATTTCCATGGTTACGCGCAATTACCGGGGTTGACCAACGACTAACTACCACCCCGGCCTTTGAGTTTTTTTCCACCTTGAGGAACGAGCACCGCTAAGCAAATCGGTCAGGGGTCTCGAAATCGAACGCGAGCGAAGAACGTACCCTTCTTGGAGGAAGAAGAAGAAGAGGCGGCGGAGGAGAAGGAGGAGGAGGAGGAGGAGGAGGAGAGCCGGTCATATACGAGAGCCAATATGCAGTAAATTCGCGCGATCACGCGTGCCCCAGTTTTGATCTATTTCCTTTCCAGTTCCAGTTTCCTTTCGTTTCTCGAGCCATCCGTTTTTATACGGATTACATTTATGGGGAGGGCCATAACCGGCGCCACCACGCGCACACCTCTTCGATTATCCTCGCCTCGATAGCGAGCGAAAGGGATGCGAAATTTCCACCTATGCCCCCCTCGCGACGTCCTCGGTTGCCTGGAATTTATCGAAGGATGGAGAGAAACATCGGGGAAAAATAAGGAGCAAGTGGATTTTCAAAAGATGGTATCGCCGCGGACGCGGAATGGATTGGAGATGACTGAGTTATCGGTTTTTTCTTTTCTTTTCTTTTTTTTTTAATATCTCTTCGTGGTTTTAAAGTCAAACGTAAGTAATCGGTAAGTATTTTTGATTCGAGTGTGATTTGAGATGGTTTAAATTCGTTTGATTGGATGAAAGAGATATTTGAAATTGAATCTGTTAAATTTTAAAGGAAATTTTAAATACTGTAGCCTAATTTCTATCAGGATCGACGAATATATATTTTTCCATCGATTGAAATTATTAAAGTGAAAGATTCAATGAAAAGAAAAAAATATAAGATTAATTAATAAGGCAAGTATGAATTATTAATGAATTCGATTTGTCAGGAGAACGGAATTAGATTTAAGTTCTCCGCAACTGTATTCCTTTGCTGTATATACGTAGTCCGCTGGGTAACCCCGCTGAAAAAAAAAATCAATGGCATCAATTCCATCGACATGCACAAATGTGTTCAAGTCCAAGGTCAACAACCATTTTCAAATCAATCTCTTCGTGGCTGCATGCTACGAGGAACTTTTGCTCACGACATTTTCCCTTTCGTTTCAATATTTTCATATATTCCCATATCGTATCTTTAATAACGTAGATATATGGTATACTTTATCGAAAATTTTATTCAATGTTTTTTGAAACTTTTTCTTCTTTTTTTTTTCTAATTGTCATTGTATTGAATGTTTAAATTAATTTATTTTCTCACTGTGTTTACTATTTTTTAATATGCTGTTTTAAATATATTGTTGAAATTATTAATGGGTTGAGTGGTTGAGATTAAAGTTGTGGAGAGTTTCAAAGGGAAATATTGTGAAGCGAAGTCACCCCTTTATATGGTGGACACGAGTTGAGCATTTGAAGGTTGTTGTTGTTTTTAAAACGCGTATCATATCATCCCTCGTTCACAGTCTTTGGCTTCGAAACTATGCCAATGTCGAGATAGAAAAACAATGATCCGTATTCTTTGAAAATTAATTATAATTAATTACGGGATTAATGATAATTTATTAGAATTAACGAAAGAAAAGGAAGACAAAATGTGTACGCTTCGCGAGTAAAGTTTTAAGTAAGTCTTTACGTCGTGTTATATTATTCATCGTATTTCTTTAATTTATCTTTAAAAAACATAAAAAATTAAATTCTATTCCCTAGCTACATAAGTAATACCTTTAAATTTTTAGTAGACAGGAAATTTATGATATTATTGCGCATTATGCAATATTAAAAAGTATATACTCGAGATCCACGGAATGTGGAACTCGAAACATGCAAGTTTCTCAAAATTATTCACGTCTCAAAAAGATATTGAAACAAAAGAACACATAGAACATCCTCTCCCCTTCTTCCCTCCTCTCCTTTTCAATCCACATTTCTTCAAGAAATTCCAATATATTAAACCTTCCTTGTAACAATTTCTTCTTTTCTTTCTTTTTTTTCTTTTTTTTAAACAAATTTCCCTCCACGAATCGTTCGCAAGCGATTTGGTGACCGAACGCACACCCTTCCCACGTCTTCTCTTTTCCGCAGTCTATCTCGAAGTCCCTCTATGAATTCCACACAATGGAAGGCTTGTATATAGCGGATATTTTATCGTTTATGGGTGGGTACCGTGGTGTGCCACTGGTTGATTTGCATAATAGTGGCCGATACCGAAGCATGCGACTTTCACGTACACGTATCACGAAAACCGCGACTCATCATGATTTATGCATGGATACATGCATGGTATTTCGTAACCACCATCACATTTTCTTCTTCCTCCTTCCTTCTTTCCCTTTTTCCACGACAAATATATTTTCGCGATCGAGTGTAACGCGTCGTCGAGTGTAAACGAGAGCCGGTTAAAATCGATGGTTAATAATAAATTGATGGTATGCAAATGGTGTTTAAAAGGATGAAGGGAGTGATTTATTCGCGTCGAGCAGATGTAAGTTTTTGATTCGACGGCTCACGCCCAATGATTCCGAGATTAATTCGGTGAACATGAACGTGCGAATAGAGGCCTCGTTTAAATATCCCTTAACGGCATCATAAATTAGATAAACCCACCACGGTGCAGCTGGTGACCGATTCCAGTCGAATCCGTGTCATTAGATTTCACTGGCTCAGTGAAACGAAGACGCTTTCAACGGACAGACCATTTCCATCAAGTTCCATCAAGTTTACACTTAAACCGTCAGGTTTTTATGGAATATAGATTTTTTTAAAACTCTTTTTCCTATGAAAAAATATTCTCATATACACGCGGTGTGTACATTTTGAAAGTTTGAACAATTCGATTCGATATAATTTAAAGAATGCCCCCCTCGAATACCAATACTTTTTCTATCCATCCCCCTCTCAATATCCCACGTTCTCCTCTTACTTATTTCCTTCCTTCCACCCTCGTTCCAAGCAAGGAACTTTGATTACAATTCTTCCGCGAATGATTCAACATCAACGACGTTGGCAACGAACGCAACCGTTCGGGCGGCCGAACGTGGCGGCGGAGGGGTGTTTTTAGGCGAAGGGATGAAACAATGGGAAGAAAAACGTGTACGCGATGGAATATCATCCATCGCGGTAGAAGGAGAAAGATGGAGAAAGGGAGAAGCAAGAGGAGGCGAGGTATCGCGGAGCACGAGTGTCTCGTGGCTGTTGTAATTGCTGGCTCCCGAATTAAATAAAAAAAAAAAAAAAAAAAGGGAGGGAGAAGAAAGGGAGGGGAGGAAGAGGAAGAAAGCGGGAAAGGAAATAAGACGAGGTCGAGGACGAGGAAAGAAAATGCCTGGCTGAGACTCCTGGTGCCCCTCCTTGGTCTCTCTTCCTACTTTTCTCGATGAAGGGTCGGAGTCGTCGCTTCGACTTACCCGGCATATCATTACCCTCACTCTGCCCCTACAATCCTCCCCTCGCCCTCTCTTCTTCTTTCTCTCTCTCACTCTCTCCCTTACACACCCAGTCTCACCCGGCTTCTTCTCTCGGAGCTCTCTTCACCCTTCCATCTCTTCGTCGGTAGCAACCCTCCGGTACTTCGATTCGCGCGGCCTCCAACCTCCCTCTCTCCGTCCCACACCGGAGGCAATATGGCCGCCCCCTGCACACTGGATACATTACGGCTGCGTTGCTTAATTACGCAAGATACTTCTTCGAGGGGGAATCGCGCGTGCTACCGAGCCTCACCCTTCCCCCTTTTTTTTTTTTTTTTTTTGCTTCTTCCCCTTCTTATCTATCCTCTCTCTCTCTTTTTTTCTCTCTCGAAAACCTCTCTTCTCCTTCTTTACCCTCTGACTCTCGGTAGTCTCGCTCGGTCGGTACGGCCGATAGAGAGGATCCACGGTAAGAAGAGGAGAGGAAAAAGGAAAGGGGGGAAGGGTCAAAATATTTCCTCCATCGTTTCCTTATTTCCTCGCCTCGGTTGTCTTCTTTCTCTTCTTCTTCTTCTTCTTTTTCTTCTTTTTCTTCTTCTTCTCCTTTCGAGAACCGCCACTCGTTGAAGGGGAGACGATGGCCGAGACGAGACACGGGGGATGACAAGAGCAGATTCATGGACGGAAAGGAGAAACGAAATTAGTTTGTTAACGCTTGCTACGCGATGCTTCGGATTAAATAAATTCTTGGATCCGTCTTCCCAATTATCGTAGAAAAGTTTTTTTTTCTTTCTAGAACGCCGTAACGGTTTTTCTTTTACGGTTCAAGGGATCAAGGGGGTGGCTTCTGTGCGGATATACGTTATGATTTTATTACGTTTCATTAATTTCTTAAATTTTATTTATGATAAAAAGGGAACATCTGTATACTTTCCTTACTTAATTCTTGGAAGAATTTTTTGCTTATATTGAAATATATTCATTTTAATCCTCGCGAAATGAATATCCAAAAATTCTTGTAACCTTCACTCTCATTAATGTTCGATATCGATAGTCGATAAAATGGTAAGAAAAGAAATTATAAAAATTAAAATTTCCTCAGATGACATCCGTTTAAAATTCAATGGATAAGAGAGAAAGAGAAGAAACAGGGAAGAGGCAAAGGGAGGGTAGAGAAGAAAGACGATGAAGATGAAGGAGAATGGCAACGAGGCAATGGCGACGGGACAGGGGTGAAGAGAGTGCTCGACATAAGGCATAAAAAATAACGCGCGCGTAAAAAGGCGACGCCCGCTTTCGCGACCAAAAAAAAAGGGTACTGCAGAGAGGGAAAATATTCACGGTTTAGTAACGGGTCATGAATAATAAACCGTCCAAGTAACGCGAGGCGAGGTGAGGTCAGATGAGAGTCCATTAGCGGATCCAGGATAAAGGTGTTCTACAAGATACAAAAGATCGTTCAATCGTGGAAAATCTTGGCCTCTGGCTTCGAATTCGCTTTACGCTTACGTTCTCCTAATGAAAATTTCTTAGAGGAGATATTAAGATATTGAAATTGTCTTATATACTTAGAAAAGAATCGATTTCAATTCTATTTTGTATTATTCGTAGCGCATCTTTTTCTTGAATCTGTCTCAACACAAGTAGATAGCGTCTATTAAATTAAAAAATCGTAAATTCGTATCCTATTCCATTCATATTTCCAATCATCGTTTCCCTCGATGAAAAAGCTCGAGGATGCCTTGGCTTCGAGTTCGACGAACCCTCCTCGACGGAAGCGGCAAGGTACAAGGAGAGAGCACGAGGCGAAAGGATTCATCCCTTCCACCCCGTGTGGACCCACGGATCCGTGGCGCGGAGGGATTGAAAAAAAAATGGGTTGGGTGGTCGTGGGTGAGTCACTACTATCGGCTAGGGTGATAGTGCCTAGGGGTGGGTGCAGACTTTTTATCTATAGGGATTTGCACCGAGCCTAGGTCCGGTTGCACCCTTATACCTTTAACCCCGCAAGCTAGAATCCGATCGACCCACAGACCGATACCAAAGAGAGACAGAGAGAGAATGGGAATGGAGGAAAGAGAGAGAAAGAGAGAGAGAGAGAGGAGAAAATTATTCATGAGATGCGCGTAACTGCTGCATCTCTCGATCAGCCGTCAATATTGGGGAAGGGTTGTCGAAAAAAAAAAAAAAAATTTGTCCCAGGGACAGATACACGTCGTTGCATCGTTAAGTCTAACACCGTAGCTCCGCGTGTTCAAACAAAATTCAAAGGACGTTCCAATTATCATATAGATGGAAAAACCTGGTGCACGTTTAAGGAAAGAGGAGATACTAACCTGCCTATTGTGCTTATATCTACATAACCCAATCTTTAGATTAATTCAATCTCTTGCGTTAAATTTTACTGGAGTCGTTCTTCTTTTATATATATATATATATATATATATACCTTGTATTTTGAAGAAACAAAATTTTTAATAGATTTATACTTCGAAGAGGTATACATAATCGGATAGACAATTGGCACGAATTTAATAAGGAAAAGTTAAAAAGCTTTGAAGATGCGACGAGTTGAATGAAATTTCAGACGCGATTTCAGAAACGATTGAACGAAGCCAACGAAATTAACGAAGAGAGAGAGAGAGAGAGAGAGAGAGAAAGGACGAAAATCCAGGCAATGATCACAGGACAGGGGTGGCAGAACGGAATAAAGAGGATCAGAGGAGAAGGCAGGGCGTGATTGCCACTTTCCGCTGACCCAGCCGATTCTTCCACGACCTTTTGCTCCGTAGCCAATTGCCGGCACGAATAAAATTTAGATGAGTAACGAGGTCGACGACGATGCCATTTAACATTTTATAATCAGAGCCAATCCTCGGTCTTAGAGCGGGTCCTCGAGGAAACCCTCCCCTCCCCTTCCTCTCCACACCTCTTCTTGCACATTTCATTCTCGCTCACTCAGAAATATGAAAAATAAGATAAAACAGGAAAGGAGAATATTTCCCTCCTCTCCATCCCTCCATCCAGTTCTGCACCCCTGTATCGACACAGGTCCGTGTAAAAAAAATGCCGTTGTTGCCACTCGCCTAGTAGTAATTTCGCCTAAAAACGTAATTAGTGTGCGCGTGGAGATGGGGTTGAGGGAAAAAAAAATCGTTAGGGGGGTAGCGAAGTTTTTTTCATAGCGC
>NW_006263451.1:771596-775242 GCF_000469605.1 Apis dorsata
GGGGAACGGAAAACGAACGGGGCTTCCTTCTTGCACGAGGCTCTCCGTGTTATTTATATTTCGTGACGACTTCGCGCAGACTTTCTCCCTCTCTGCTAGAAATCAGAAATAATATAGTGCGATTATGAAAAGTGAAAATTTGCTCGTTATTGGAGAGGGAGGGAGGAGGGTGGAGAATATTTTTCAGGGAAAATAATCTAATTCGACGTGTCGTTGCACGTTGAATTGTCGAAAATGACGATCGTTTTTAAATTTAATATCATTAGGATTTTTATAAATACAATTTTAATTTGATTTTTTTTTTTTTTGTTTTAAGGAAAATTTGCTCGAAAGAATTATTAAATAGATTGCAGAAACGTTTGTGTTTTTATTAAAATTTTTACGAAATGTCATAATATTTATTCTGCTTTAGATATTTTATCGCGTATGATAAAATACATTCTGTAGATTTTCGTACATTTTACGTAAATTTTTTTTATTTCTTATTTCTGCTGTTAAAAAAAAAAAATAAATTTGTACATTTTTTTCTAAATCTCTCTCACATTTTGAAGACAGTAATTTGATCGCGTCGCGTCCATTCCCGCTGATGAAGATTCAACAGACTATCGGATGCTTAAAAAAAAAAATTCTATAACGGGATCGATGAACGGGTGTAGAAACGCGTGAACGATAATCTGCGCGTGTAGTTCTAACAAAATTTACACGCGACGGCAACAGACACCCTTTAACATCGTTTTTGAAACGCCCCAAGTGTTATGTATCCGTCCACCGCCGTGACACCCTCGCTCAATCGAGTGCGGATCGATTTGACACAAAAAGCCTGATATCCTGTGAAAGCGTACACCTCTTGAAAGCCACCCCGAAATCATTTTCGTGACGGTTCATCTCCATAACACGTGTCGACGTGGCTAATCATTTGCTCCACGCAATTTCGATAATCATCTACGACATCTACTTTTTTCCCTAATAAAACCGTTTTCTTCTCAGAATAAATCGATATCCCGATATTCCCTTTCAATTATTACGGATTATTTCATCGAATGACATTTTCTATTTCCGTAATTCCAACTAAATCAAACTATTTTTTATTTCGAACGTAATAATAGCGGAAAGTGTGATAAATATTTGAAAATATATACAGATCGTTTCAATTTCGTGATTTTATCTAAAAATATTTGATACTCTTTCGAGTGATTGATATCTCTGAATCGAAAGATTTTCAGAATCATTTAAATTTCGAAATATCTTACGTGTTATAATACTTTTTTTTTTTTTACATGTCCAACATTGTTACCGCTTCTTTCTCGTTTACAAGATCCGTAAAACGGGTGGAGAAAATAAATTTCGGTAAAAGCAAAGTGCCAGAAGCTCACTGTATGAACGTCTTGTCGAGCCAACACCACCTGAGTCCAAGACTTATGTACGCTTGTGTTGGAAAGACGTTCCACCTCCAACATTGAATTTACGTACAAGTTTTCATTCTTCCTGAGAAATATCTAGTCTAAATACCATATAGTAAATTATAAAAAATCCAGTTATTAATACCAATAATAGCAATAATGTTTTCTCCTCTCTCTTTCGATATTCGTTCGAAATTCAAAAGAATATTTAAATCATTATTTAAAATTGGAATATGAAATAGATTTCATCGAACTCCTTAAGCGAATTTTTAAATTTTAAATGAAAAGAGAATTTCATAAAAAAAAAAAAAGGAATCAGGAAAATTCTATGTCTCTTAAAATTCATAAAAATTTAAATTTGAAACGATTTAAATAAATAAATATTTTACTTATCGAAAATTTCGTCCTCTGTATTATATCCCCGCCACATTTCTCCACGATCAGATTAATAATCAGCAAAAAAAAACATGTTCCAGTCTCGAGCAAATGGTCGACTGGAAACGTGGGAAAACGTAGACGAAATCGGTGCAAGAATTGATTACAAATTTATAAAGAGACATATCTCGCGATGGATATCTTCTTCGAAGGAAGGAAAGGGAATCCTGCTGCCCTTTGGATTCGCTCTCGAACGAATTCTCGAACGAAGACGAGTTGTCAAACAGAGGCCTGTGGGACGAGGAGGGAACACGTTCGCCTCGAACGAGAGCGAGGAAGAGGCTGGATCGCTCGTGGACCGGGCGAAAGAGGAAGAAATGAAAAGGAGCGAAAGAGGCGAAGGGATGGGCTGATTGAAGCAGGCATGATGTTTAATTCAAAGAAACTGAAGACACGCCCCGCTAACTACGCAGCAAGCCACGCCATCAACCTCGAGGAAGACTGGACCAGAAGAGGGAAGAGAAAAAAAAGAAGAAAAAGGAGCGAGAAAAAGAGGAGAGAAAATTAAGAGAAAAAAAAAAAGAAAAAAGGAAGAAAGAAAGAAAGAAAGGAGGAGAGACGACGTGATCCTCTTTGCCCTCCTTAAATCTCTCTAGTAATTGCTTCCTTTTAACGAAGCATGACTTTACGCGTGCCATTGCAAACTGGAACGAAGGCACTGTTGCCCTACCGGAAACCACGAGAGTCGAGAAAATAAAAGAAAAAAATCAAACGCGGAATACGGATAAGTACGAAGAAGTTGTGCTTCGAGAGAGGAAAAGATCGATGAAAGTGAAGATGATTATTGGTGTATTGGATATTTGTTATATTTTTATATTGTTTAAAAGATTGGTTATCTAATGGATATTATGAACCGAGTTGTATATTTCGCAATTCCGCCATCGCTACGAACGCCTACCATTTTGTCTCGGGTGCAGCAATTATCGAGGTTGCATTGCAGACTTTCCTCTGCGCATGCCCTCGAGGGTGAAAGGGTTAAAGTCTGCCCACCCTTTACTCGAGGGCAGGTCTTCGAGACTTGTAATTTCTTCCTATTGCGCTTCTTCTATTCTCGATTCCCTATTTTTTTCTTCTTCTTCATCTTCTTCTTTTTTTTTTTTTATACGATTGTTTTATACATTTACTCGATTTTCGCTTTCCTTTGGAATCACGTGATTTTTATTTAAAACGATATATATTTCGAAATACATACAAAATATTACAAAAAATTATAACACAGTTAGAAAACTTTTGCATACGATCCCAATATTAAAGAACAAAATCAAGATCTTATATCTCAGGATAAATATCTTTATAAATAGAAAAAAAAAAAAAATGTTAGTATCAATCATAAAGAAGAGATTGTCGTTCCAATGAAAATTGATCGTGCAGCATCGTCCGCCATAATCGTTCGAAAAAACTATTCCCGTAAGTGGCAAGTAGCTACTTATCGTATATCTCACGAGAAAGGTTACACCCGTGTGTGTATTTTTCCAACGCAAAAACACCATATAAATACGGCTCGTTAACCGAGCTCGCCTCGAATCCGATTGCGCCCTCGCGCCGTGTAATGGTACCCTTTTATGTTAATCGCTAACCCTTCCGCGTTTAACCAGCTGCGCTCCGTGCATTGTCTCGGTTAGTTTTTCATTTAGTTTTTTTCTCTTCTCCTCCACCCAACGTTGTTTTTCAACGAAACAAAACGCACGCGCCTATGCAGCGCCATCCACGTGTCGATTCGCAGTTTAGGCCGCGTTTAGGGGTCAGTTTTTGCTGTGGAAAGGCCGCGGCGATACCGAAGATTGAAAAAAAAAAAAAAAAAAAAAAAAAAA
>NW_006263451.1:775405-788537 GCF_000469605.1 Apis dorsata
GAAGATTGGCTTGAATTAAAAGGAAGGGGGGAGGGAGAAAAAAGAGGAGAAGAGGAAAAAAATGTTGGGTGGGTACGATGAAAAATAAGAGCGGTTGCAAATCGACGTAACGCGCCGGCTAAATCCGTACAACCCTTCGAGATATGTATTTATATACTTGGGCTTGACGAGGCGTTCCGGCTAGTCGCGTTATCCGGTTAATCGCGAAGGGATCGTATTCTATTTTTCTTTCTTTTTTTTTTGGTTTTTATAACATTATGATATTTTTATTTGGTCGAGATTTTTAGTTTGATTAGTAAGATAATTTTGGATACGTTAATTGATGAGATTTCGTTTGAAAATTTGTAAGATCATTTTAATAATTAGTGAAATGAGATATCGTGTATGTATGTGTCTCGAAAGTGTCATAAATTAAAATACTTGATCTTATAGAAATTTGAAAAAGTTATCAAAGTCATAATTCGTAAAGTAAGAAGAAAAAAATCTAGAATCTATTTCTTTTTTAAGCACATAAATAATAATTAAATTTTGTTTATAAATAAACAGTTTTTGTCGAATATATATTTATATACTTTTTTTTGTAACATTTTCGAAAATTGAATTAACAACAAATAATTTTATCGATAATCTTTTTTCCATCGTGCTTTTTATCGAAAAAAAAATGAATACATTATATAATAAGAGAAATAATAAGAAATATTTATATTTTCGTTATCACTCTCTTTCATATTTTTCAGTCAATTGATATACGTAATGCAAACAGTTTAACACTTTCACAAAATAGACAGTTCATCATATTTTCCATCACAATTTTCGCGAAACTTCAGGAACATATAGATAAAACGAAACTGATGGCGATGAACAGTCTATCGGCAATTTGTCATCGACTTTTCGAGCGTTTCAACGTGGCCGACCAGTCGACAGGGCGCAACAATAGCAATAATCGTACAGCTAGCGGGAAAGTTTCGAAAAATCACTCCTCCACGGGGATAAAAAAAAGTATAAATCAAACAAAAGGATAAGAGCACGGTGAAGTCTGCGGTGTAAATCGAAAACCGACGAGAGGGTAGCTGAAAATTGTCGATAGAGTTATAAAAGTGGGCTCCATAGCCTCATGCCACCCCTTCGAACGCACCCCGTTGCCACATGAACAGACACATTGGGATAGCTGTCCTCGAACAATATCAATTATTTATGTCTGGCTTATAGTTATCATGCTACGGAATTCGTTTTTGACGTGAATTTGTGTTTATGCGAACGTATCGATGGATAGAATAATCTATTATGTAGATTTTATGACTTGAAAAAGTAAGTAATGTGGGAAAAATAATTTTAAATAATTATTTTTATTCTGCTTAACAAGAAAATGAATTTCATTCAAGAAATTATAATATCTTTTTCAATGCATTTCTTCATTTTTAGTTCTCAAGATAATTGTTCGGATTTAAGAAAAGTTACATATTAATAATCCGGAAAGGAAAATCCCCAAATTCCTTAAAGATGAGAATTGAAAGAGAAATTTTTATTCAAAGATTAAATATTGTGAAAATTTTCTCGAAAATGTTTCGTGAATTCACAACGTATTTATGATTCCTATATAATGGATCTGCGATTTTGAAATATTGTGACTCGAATTTCCTCCACGAAAATATCTATCAGCAACTCGTTTTCATGAATTTGTTATAAAATTATTAATTAATATCGGCAGATATTGCAGAGCACATTTATTTTATCTTAAAAATGTTGATATTCAATATATTCTTTTGAGATATAATCTGTTCAAAAAATATCTACACTTCGAAAATAACTTTAATGCATATTATTTTCTCGATCACAACTCTTTAAATTTTTCCCAACAATCTATTCTCTTCTTTTTTGACAAATTTCTTCACAGCGAAGAAAACTATTGTATGATCAATATAACTAGTACTAGTCGTTCGGATTACAAGTCCAGGATAATCTTCTAATTTAAAAACGCGAAAATCGATTTTCACTTTTCATGTATTCATTTATTTTCCTTTCGAAGTCGATCTTTTGATACAATGACGTTTCACATTTCTGACATTCTATATATACGTATATATACTTTCTTCTTTTTATCAAGCTCTTTTTTTTTTTTTTCCTCCGTTTTTTCGGTTACTCTGAAACATTTCGATCAACGACATCGTGGAAACAACGAGAGAAAAAAAATATGGTAGCGTGAAAGAGGCGAGAAGAAGAAGAAAAAAAAATGAACACACATCGGTAACACGAGTAAAAAGTGGTGCTCGTTAAATTACAACAGTTACCGAACTCTGATTCCGAGTAAAGAGAAACCGACGAACGTAACAAAATTGTATATCGAGAGAACGACAAAGAGAAAAATGCGGAGAAAGAGGGTGGCTTTTATATATGCATACGAGAACATTCAGGTGTCAATCAAGAATCGAGACCTTTCTTTCGACTTTGGGGTCCCAAAATCGAGTTTTTCCTGAAAAAATTTACGTATTCATTCACGTCACCACGAATGGAGGAAGATATGGTATAAAGGGAGAAAGTGAAAAAAAGAGAAAGGAGATGGGTAAAAAAGAAAGAATTCAAGCGAAAAGTCTGTTTGCTTTTTTATCGATCTTGACTTCATATTCGAGAGCATATTTTTTTCACCAACCGTCACGCATTGTTAACGTCAACTTATTTCCTCACTTTTTCTCTCCATACGTTGCAACGAAAAAAAATCATCTAATAAAATTCAATATATAATAGTATAACACGAATTTCATAATTTTATTAAAATATTATTCCAAATATATTTGCATATATTATTCATTTTAATAGAAAAATCAAAACGAAGAGATATTTCCTAATTATTTCATCCCGTTTTCGATATAAGACATTATCAGTCCGACGTATTTTCTCGAGTTGGAAAAGCTCGTGATACACGACCCATTCGCTTCGCGTTTTCACAGTTCCTGAATGCGGGATGAATATCGGCCTGCTTCGTCGGCCATTATACAGCTTTTACATTTATAAAGCTGTCACACACCGACTCACGCGTCATTGTGAAAGGGGTATTATGCTTTAATAATGGACAGCATCGCATGTCAGATTCATCCGGTAGGATGGAAATGGTGCGAAGTTTATTTTGTTTCAGGTCTCTAGCAAATCCAATGATGACGTGTCGCAAAATATTTTGCACGATCAGAATCGTAACTTTATCTATACACCGACATTATCTATTGTATTTGAAAGTTATGCTTGCACTTTATTATCGATATGATATTATCTGATTATTCTTTATTTTTTTTTTTTTTTTTATAATTAAAAAATCATTCCATGAATTATATTTGATAAAATATAAAATTAAATTATAAAATTATATTTTATTTTTATTATGAAAACTTATTATATCTTTTGATACTTCATTCAATTTTTTCTTTTCATATTTATCTTTGATCATATTTTATTTTATAGCGAAGTATTAACTATTTTATAATATACATCAAAATTGAAAGATTGATAATTATATCATTTTAATCGAAATATTATTTGAGAAAATTATTTAGTTTATTTAGTTTAGTCTAGTAATATAAATACTTGTCTAGCTTGTCTTACTGTTTAACAAATTTATTTAATATTTAATATTTAGTAATTAATCTTTTCATGCTTTTAATTGTACATTATATATTATCAAAATGATTTTTGACCAAAAATATAACAATTTGTTTTATAATATCTAAAAATCATAATATTGAACATGTATTAAAATGTATACATAAATCTACATGTAATATATATTAAGAATTTAATTCATCTTCTTAATACACGGATTATAAATATGCAATGTCTTTTACAAAATTTTTATTCTTGAAAATAGAAAAATGTGCATGATATCTCTTCTGGGTTATATTTTTCTAATACAAAAATTTTTTATAATAAAAATTTTTGATCGCGTCTCATTTAGAAATCACAATTTTGTATTAAAAGAAAATAATTAAAAAATGATACAAAGTTTTTTCGAATTTTAAAAATATCGTTTTTTTTATCAAGTTTTATAATTTTATTATCAGAAAAGTATAATTTGAGAAAAGATATATAAAATTTTTTAAAATTTGATATTTAGGTATTTATTTTATCTCTTATGGTATAAAATCATATAACAAAATTAATAATACTTTCTCTTTAGTCCTTCTCTTGTCGATTTTCTTATCTTTAAAATCACTCTAAAATACCTCTTTACACATTAGTATTAATAAATTAGAGCTTTTATTCATCAATGAAATGGCATTATTAATACTAAATTTTTCTATTTACTTTCTTTATATTAAAATAGGCTTTACGTTTCTATAATAAACATGTCATATTAATTTCTATATGCTGTTTATTTAGGTAGACATAAAATAAAAATATGATATTGCGCAATTTTTAGCGTATAAATTGTTTCGATTCAACAAAAACGAATTGATTAATTTTAATTCTATAATTATAAATTAATTTTATAGAAGAATTGCTAATTCAAATTTTATAAATAAATTTATATATATTTTTGATATATTTCATTATAATAATATAATAATAATATAATAATTGCAAATATATCCTTATTTAATAACATAATAATGATAAATAACTTATAAACTTATAAATTTTAATTTATAAAATATAAAAAAAATTTTAAATTAAGTTAAAAATAATTTTTTAATTAATTTTTAATAATACAAAGATAAATATAAATATATATGCATGTTGTTATGTTCATAAACAATAATAAATTAATGAACAATGCAGTGATAAAAAAAATTAACATGAAAATAAATATTTTAAAAAGGTGAGATCAATGTTTTTCTTAAACAATCACCTTTCTAATATACAAGATTAATACTATATTAAGCGCTTTATTAAATAGAAGCGAGATATTCATTATATCTCTTTTCTTGCGCTTGTTGAAACTTTTGCAGTTTTTTTATTTGCCCTTTACTAATTTCTTTACCATTGATATCATGCGTCGGTAAACCCTAAATAAGAAAAAAAAATTTTAATTTTTTAATTATGAAAAAAATATATATATTATTATAAACAATTCTACGTACGTTGCTATCAAATCGAGAATATTTATCTCTTTCTAACTTAAATATCTCAGAAGGGGGAATTTTCCTCTGTGCTTCTTTCATTGCAGCTGCTGCAGCAATTTCTGCTTTTTTCTTTTCTTTTTCTAGCATTTTTTCTAATTCCATTTTCTTCTTAGATTCTTTTTCTTTTAAAAGATCTTCTTTATTTACTAATTTAATTTTACAAATTTCATTATTACTATCCTCTAAACGAACTCCAATATTTGGTAAAATATCATCACGTAATGTATCACATTCTTCAAGAATAGTAGTAGCTTTCAAAGTTTTAGCATGATTTCTTACTTTTTCACGGAAATTTGCCAAAATTTCAAGATATGGCATAACAGCCTGTTCAACCTTTATAATGAAATCCATAATGAAAAATTCAAAATATAAATAAAAAAAATATATATATATATAAATATAAACCATACATTTAATTTCACGATATTACTATCTATTGGAAAACCAATAGCATCATGTGAATATGATATAGTACCAAATATAGTAAACATTTTTGTAATATAAACTGCAACATCTCTAAGTAATAATGTATTTGGTTGTTTAATTTCTTTCATATAAATATTACAATTTGTCACAAGGTCTCTAATTGCATCAAGTGCATTCCTTGTATCAATATTATCTAAAATAAAACGTATCTTTTAAATATCGCTACTATAACAATAATATAATGTACAATAATGTATTTAATAATGGAAAGAAATATATTCTAGAATGTTAATATATTCGTGGAAGATTTTTGAAATATCGATTTTAAAGTTTACAAAATATAAAAAACTGATATATAATACCGATTGAAGTTCATTTTTTATTTATAAATAATTTATTATTTTTATATTTGTTTTAAATTTTAAAATTGGCCTTCTAAAAATGTCCTACAAATATATATAGATAATTTATAAATATTTTCTTACCACATAATGCATTATGTACAAAATCTCTGGTATTATAAAATTTTTCATTTAATTCTATTTCGAAATTACTCCATTTAATAAAAGTATTGATATTCGTTTCAGAACCCAAAGATCTAATTTTACATTTTACATTTAAAAAAAATTCCTGTAATACAAATAATAAATTTTATCTACATTATATTATTAAATAATAAAATTTTATAATGTGTGTTATATTTACATTTAAAAATTTTTCATATTGAATAGCCATATGCATGGTATTATCACTATAATCTAATGTATCTTTCCATGAATGTAAAAGAAATGCAAGTCTAAGTTGTCTTGCTGAATACTTTTTTAATGCATCTTGTATAGTAATAAAATTTTTTAATGATTTAGACATTTTACATCCTGCTATAGTCAAATGACCAGAATGGAGAAAATATCTAACCCAATTAGAATTATTAAAGTATGCTTCTGCTTGTGCTATTTCATTATCATGATGGGGAAACTTTAAATCTACTCCTCCAGTATGAATATCTAAACTTTCTCCACAAATTATAGATGCCATAACTGAACATTCTATATGCCAACCAGGTCGTCCTTTACCCCAAGGACTTTCCCACCATGGTTCTCCTTCTTTTGAACATTTCCAAAGTGCAAAATCAATTGGCGATCTTTTTTCAGATATCTCTGAAGTGCTTAAATCTCCTAATAAAAAAATTTTCAATAAAAATTTGATACAAGAGTTTTTTAAAAAAAATTTTAATATTTACCTTCTCCTTCTTGTAAACTCAATGTATCACCATATGCTTCTGGAACAAGTTTGGCATAATAATGTTTATCTTGTTTATTAAAAGTAGAAACATCAAAATATACAGAACCATTACTTTCATATGCAATTCCATTTTCTATAATTTTTTTAATAAATTCTATAATTTCTGGTATGTATTCACTAACTCTAGTTAAAACATTTGGTCTTAATACCTAAAAAATATTTAATTTTTTAAATCATAATTAAACATTTTTCATATGTTTAATTTAATATTTCAAATAATAAAATAACATTACAAAAAATACATAATTATAAATAATGTTTAATTTTACATTTAAAGAATCCATATCTTTATGAAATTCCTGTTCCCAATGTTGCGATAATTTGGTAAAAATTGAATGTTCTGTAACCATAGCACCTTTTTCTTTATCCAACCATTCTGCCAAAGGATCTCGTACTTCTTTTAATAACAACTGCATCCATAGAAGTTACAAACATAGTATCTTTAGATAAATTATTAAATAAAATTAATAATATTATTAATAATTAATAATTTTATTAATAATATTATTAATATTATAAATAATGGCATTATTACTATTTATAAATTCATTATTTAATGTATTTTATACAATGTAAAAGAAATATGTATACTTCTTGAAATTCCTTCATTTTATCTTCATCTTTAAGTTTTACTGCATCTTCAAGATTTTCAATAGCTTTTTCTACATTGCATAATATATTCTGTAGTATATATTTTTTATCTGTATCAGTTGTACTCTTTACAGTATCTTCAAAGATATACATTACATTTTTTGCATCATCCAAAATTTTATCAAGCGTATGATTTTCTTTTATATATTTTTCATATAAATAATTTTGTCTAGCTCTTTTTATAATTTTATCATCTATATCAGTAATATTCATCACATATAAAATATCATATCCAAAATAATCAGATAATACGCGTCTTATTATATCAAAAGACATGTATGATCTAAATAACAATAAAAATTAATAAGAAAATATAAAAGTAAATATTTTGTATTTCATATATTATCATATTACACATTCTATTTTGTAATTTAATTTTACAATTACCTAGCATGTCCCATATGTGATGCATCATAAACAGTAGGTCCACAACTATACCATAATATATGATTTCCAAATTGAGGAACAAATATTTCTTTATTTCTAGTTAAACTATTATACAATTTAAGAACTGAACTATTTTTTCTTTCTGGTGGAACCCAAGATGGTTGTATTCTTTTTGCCATTTTTTAATCTCTCAAATCTAGAAATGTTTAAAAATAATAAATTATAAAATATATATCTTAATATTTTCCTATCATTATAATAATAAAAAATTAATAAAACATACCTTTTTAAAAAGACTTGGCGTATTTTAATATTCTTTGTAAAATTTGCAAAAAATAATATTTATACAATTATACAAAGAAAATGAAAATTGTCAAATAGATATCACGTGTCCCGAATTCTGTTATAAATTTCTCATTTCTGTATATATTTTTTTAAATATTAAGATATTTGATATTAATATTAATGTTATTTTTTTTATTCTTTTTAAATAAAACATACATAAATTATGATTAAATGTCTATGATTCTTAAATAATCCATATACAACATTCGAAAGCAACTTGTTAAATTTTCTATATCTTCGAATAAATTTCCACTAGATATTTTACTTAGTTCCCCTATTTTCAATCTTCAATAATATACTGCAAAGCAAAATGTAGCTCAATATAAAATTATTTAAAAAATAAGTTTAATGTAATATTAATAAATATTAATTGTTTTTTATAAAAATAATTTATATATTTCTATAAGTACAATATATAAAAAAAAAAAAACATATATGAAATTTATTTAATTCTTAAAATTACATCATTTCAATTTGTATTTTAAGATGAAATGTAAACTAGTATTTACTTCTGAGTTCGTTTTATTTCATTTTATCAGCATTAATTATTGATGTTAATCGGAACTGTAAAATATTTATTGTTGAAACAAATAATAAACAAATCTATATGTATTATGTATTAATCATTGTAAATAAAAATTCTACGAATAAATACTATAAAATATATATAATAAATAAATAATTAATTTTTTTTGTTTCGTATTAAAAATCTTAAATTTTATAGTAATATTAAAGTTATAAATATTATATTAGTTAATAATATTATAAATAATAAGTAAATATTTGCAATTTTTAATTACAATTAATTACAATTTCTTAATTTCAAAATGAAATTAATTTTTATAACCTTACAGTATAAAATATAATTGATTTGATTGTATATAATGTAAATTAATATGTAATATAATTATAATATTATTACATAAAAAATATATAAAAATATTTGACTTCTTGAACTTATTAATATATAAAATTAATTTAGAAAAGCACTTTAATTATTTATGTATGAATGATAAATGATAAATAATATAGATAATGATTATCCATATTTTTGTACAAAGCATATTTAATTATAATAAATTTTCTATAAATATTTTTCAAATTTTTTAAATTTTTAAAGAAAATATAAATTAAGTGTAAATTAAGTGTTGTAAATTTTAAATTTATTAATACACTTAATATTTTAATCTTTTAAATTTGAAAATATGCACAAAAGATATGTTATTTTAAAAAATTTCCATTGATTTATATTATATTAAATCATATATAAATGACAAAAAGAGTTTAGAATATAATTCATATTTATATTATATAAAATATTAGTCTTGTATTTCATATAAAAATATAAATCAATTATATATCTTAAAACATATATTTTTTTCTTTTTCAAACAAAATTCATTATACTTCTCTTTTATTTTATCTTATTATAAATCTATTTTATATTATTATAAATACAATAGTTTTTATACATATAGTAATTTTCAGTTTTTTTAATATTTTTTTTATCTTGATTTAAATTCATAAATTATTTTGGAAAAGGTATTTTTGAAAACCATTTTACAATTTAGTAAATATAATTGTTTATACAATAAATTGAAAGAAAATTACAATGTTTTAATATTCTAAAATTATTTGTTAGTAATTTTTTCTTTAATTTTTATATTTTTATGTATAATTTAAATATTATATAAAAAAATATCTTTCTTTTTATATTTATGTTATATAGTATATATATATAATATATATTATCTATGTTCTTTAGTTGATTCTTCTTCCCAGTCTTTACTTGGTCTAACAAATTCTAAATCACTAGCATCTTCAGAACTTGACATATTATCATCATCAAAATATGGTTTTGTAATTTCTTTAATTTGTGTATGTCCTAAAAAAATTTAAACTAATGAAATAAATAAATATGATACAATCTTAAATTAATAATTTGTAAAAATGTTTGGAAACTGTTATTCTATTAAAAGAAAATTAAAATAATAATTTTTTTTTTAATTTTTATAAATATACATCATAAATATACATAAGTATAAGTATACTTATATAGATTTCGAAAATTTATATTTTTGTTATTGTTATTCTAAAACTTACCATTTAATGGTCTTTTAAATATTTCAATTTCTTTTTCATCATCATCAAAAAAACTTGTACCATCTTTTAGTAAACTAAATGAATATTGACGCCAATTATTCTTTTCTAAATTTTTGGAAGATTGACAGCTGATACAAATAAAAATAGAACATATAATAATTCCCAAACATAGAATACCTATAAAAATATAATTTATGATTATATTATTATAAAACATTATGATATGTATGTATTTACATATAATTACAATACAATTTATATAATTACAAATATATTGTAAAGATACTGAATATCTTACTTAAAAGTATAATAAAAACAATTCTGGGCATTCCCAAATAATTGTCGTCATATTTTAATTTGAATATTAAATACGAAATATTATGTATATCTGGTGTGATAAACACTTTAGTCTGCTGAATGTATTTAGATGCAGTGGCACTTATAACATGAGTACCAGGTTGAAACAAAAGCCAATAAGCTCCATGTATACCACTTTTGATGTGATGTATTGATTGATTATATGATAAAATAGCATTTTCAATTGGATGATTGTTTTCATCAAGAACATATCCTTTTACTCCTTCATTAAGTTTTTCTATCATTGCTAATAAACTAGATTTATTATCTTCCCATATATTTTTTGAATCATCTGTGTTACAACATGTTACATATATATTTAACATCAGAGTACTTGTATTTAAATAAAGATAATCCATTAATGAATGTTCTCTTTTTCCACTTATACCTATCCCACCATGAATAATCCCATTAGTATTTATATTTAAATTATTATTACATTGCGAATCTTTAGATGACATATGAATATTGTATTTTGTATATAATAATGCTAAATCTTGTAATATATCATCGTCATCTGTATTATATATTTGTTCATGTATTTTTCCATACTTTCCCGCAAATGGAATTTCAATATGTTGTGAACCAATGTTCAAATTTATTGCTAATACAGCATTAATATTTTTAAACCAATTAATTATCATACTTGCATCAGTAGTCAATTCATTATTAATAGGAAATTGTAAGTTATTCATTATACTTGATGTACAAGTTTGATTGTCATTAGAATTTTGAGATAAATCCGGTGCGATATATATCGTAAATTGATCTAAATAATTAGTTATTCTAATATCTTTTTGATAATGATCTAGTAAATACTTTGCAAAATAAAGTAAAATTTTAGATGTTACAGCTGCACCATTTGAAATACCTGCTACAAAAGCTATAGATGGCCGATCAATCTGTTTATTATTTTTATTTCCAATTTCTAAACACATTATTCGAGTACCTATTTGTGATTTACCAATAGTATGTAAAATTGATAATTGTGAATATTTATTATTCAGATCAATCAAAACTTGATTTACAATATTTGTTTCTTGATCTTCATCATATTTTTGATGTTCTACTTTTTCAATATGATGTTTTATCAATTTAATATAAAGATTAGTTATACTTTCATAATTTACATGAATTTTTATAGTTTGTTTAATGTAGCCTTCACAGAAAAATGTTAAAATATATTCACCAGGAAGAACAATAATCTTGAAATAAGCCATGTTTTTAGAAACATGATAATTATTGGTTCCAATCTTAACTGTAGCTTTTCTTAAAGGAACATCATTAATGTCTGTTACTATTGCACGAATACCAGTTGTAAGTCCATGAATAAGTTTCTTTAAAGGTAATAAATTTTCGCGCCAAATAATTGGAATAGATCCTGGATGTGGATACTTACAACAATCCATATTGATACTTATCTAAAAATATAATTATTTAAATATATATAGATATTTATCTTAAAATAATAAAATAAACAATTAATAGAAATAAAAAATAATTTTATATATTAATAAATATATATTACTTACTACTGGTATATTATATTCATTTTTAATATAATTTTGTACTTCCTTAATATCATTATTAAGAAAATTACAAGTTCCTTTCCGTAATGAATGTTCATAATTTTTAGCTAGATTTTCATATACATTCAAATTATCATCTGTATAACTAAGTAAAATAAAAATATATTTCATTATTATAAAAAAATAAAGAATATATTCTTATACAATATTAATACTTATGCAATTTTTAATACCTAACTTCAAGTGCTCCACTTCCTAATATTATTATCACATCATATCCTCCATTAAGTAACATTGATTTAAATGCATTAGTGATTTTATTTAATTTATTCGAATTAACAATATTTTGTTGTAATAATTTTTTTCCTACTTCATCATATAAAATTGGATTACAATCTTGCATATTAAATATATTATCAAAACCAGGATCTATCCCAGGTATAAAATGTAATACAGAGTTATTCAATATTCTTTCTATAGGAGGATCTCCAATTTGATTTCCCATCAAAATATGAGTTGCTAATCGTAATAGAATTTCTCTTCCTATTGGTTGAGATGCAAATAATCCTCCAATTAAACCAATATGAAATTTATTTTCTTCTGGTGCACCTATCTATAATTAATAAATTTTTTAATTTTATTTATTAATTTTTGTGATCTTAAAAATAAAGTTAAAAATTTTATATGATATATAATTATAATATAATATAAAATTTTAATAATATATTTACATTATTTGTAACTTTTAAAGAATTAATAGCCATATTAATTAATGATTCTCCTGCTAGAAATTCTGCAATATTTGGTTGATGACTTTCTAATTGACTAAATCTAGCACTTAATTCTGCATTTTTTAAATATACGTTCTGTAAATTTGCCATTAATCGAAAATCATAAGCAGATGACCTAAAAGAAGAGAAGAAGA
>NW_006263451.1:788830-792283 GCF_000469605.1 Apis dorsata
TATAAATGTTAATAAATTAAGGAACAAAAATTTATATTTTTATGTTAAATTAAATAAATTTTGATATTATTCATTTTATTTTGTTCTAGAAATATATTGTTTAAAAAATCTATTTCTTTTTAATATTCAATGATAATTAAAAAGTATAACATGATTATTCAATAAATTATTCTAATAATTTGTTCTATTAATTAAAATATAATTGTAATTTATTTTCTCATGGTTAATGTATTTTGTAACAAGTTAAAATATTTACTTTTGTGAAATTCTTAATTTCTTCATAAAATGAAATTTTTATGATTCCTTAACAAATACAATTTGTTTTAATATTCAACAACACATAAATATCATTATTCTGTAAATTGTAATATAATCTGTATAAGAATTATATTAAAATATTCTTTCCTTTCAAAAAATTCTTAAAATTAGCTGATATATGATTATACCAATGTTCAGGATCATCTCGCATTAATGTGAAATCCAATGTCACTTCTCCTTCTCCAAAATTAACTCCATTTGATATTGTTACAGTTTGCATTTGAGATTCATATCCTACTGCATTAACTGTAACATTGTATTTTCCTGGAACCAAAAGGCGCCAATAATCTCCATCATTAGCTGCATAAATATCATGTTTAATTCCTTCTATAGATATTTTAGCATGAGGTATAGGATTTCCAATTGATGAACGTATTACACCATGTATTCCTTTACGAGACTGTAAATAAAAATATTTAATTAAAATAATTATTTTTACAATGTACACGCATGCGCATGTACGTGTGCATATGTATATGAATATGAATATGCATATGTGTGAGTAATACCATTTCAATAAGACGTAGAAGAGGTTCTCTATTTTGTAACCAATAGTTTGGTAATTCAGTTACATTTGGAAATTTTGTACATCCTACTTCTATCGTAATTTCAAAATCATTACTATGAACATAATTATAATCTTGCATGCCTCCATTAACAGAATACCAAGCAGCACCATTAGTTATACCATTTGGAAAACTTTTTTCTAGCACATTTGATTCTGTATTTAATCGTCCATTCGAAAATGAAGGACATGGTTCTCCAAGATGCATACGAGGATGAGCATTTGAATATGCTAATGCTAAAGCTTTAAAAACTTTATCATCTGGACTAGGATTTTCTCCATTAGCTGCATATTCTGGTTTATTATCATATGGATAATTTGCTACTAATGCTCCTCCATGAAAATTAGCAGAAAGTACAAATGGAATACTTGCAATCCAATTCATTACAGCTTTTGTTTCTGTTTCTTGTTTTTTATTATACTATAAGATAATTAGAATCAATTTAATGTATTTATAAACATAAATAATGTATTAAATATCTTAAACAATGAAAAAATTTAAATTCATACATTATTGGTTTCGTATTGATCAGGAAAATTTCTGTTGAGATCAACTCCTTTAGCATTTGTCCTTCCTTGTATACCATCTACATCTCCCTCTTTAGAAATTTCATAGCCATCTGGATTCATACTTGGCATTACATGTAATCTTACATTTTTTAATATTTTTGTAACTCTTTTGTCATTACCAAAATTTTCACAAAGATATTTTAACAACAATAATAAAATTTCTCTACCAACAACTTCATTACCATGCATATTTCCTATATATTTTATTTCAGGTTTATTTTTACTATGTTTTCCAGGATTTTCTGTTATTTCCATAACATATAATTGTCGTTTTTTTATAGATTGTCCAATACTATAGAGTCTTGTAATATTTGGATAATTTAAATTTAATTCTTTCAAATACTTTTCCATCGCTATGTAATTATGATGCTTGAATTCCGTATTATGGAGAAAACCATATTTATCAACAGATTTGATAATTTCCTCAACTTTGTCTGATTTTAATTCCCCTATAAATTAACATAATATTAAAACTAAAAGCAACTAAAATTATCAATAAAATTTATATATATTATAAAAATTAAATTTAATATAAAATATATTTATAATCATATTTATAATTTATATTTATAATTTTTTTTCATAAGTTTTTCATATAAATAAAAAAATGTGAAGATAAAAATATAATAAAAATATAAAAAACATAAATTATAATATATACAAAATATATTATATATATATAATAAAACACAAGGTATAGAGAACACAAAATAGAACATTGAATAAAACATAAAAGACCAATAAAAAAAAGAAGCTATGAATAACATATCACAAAAACATTTGAAATATTATCATTTAAAGAATAAAAAATTATAGGAAAAGGCTGGAAGATATTTGAGAAAACTAAATCATTGTTTGACACAAATATAATAGTTTATTTTTTCAATTTTAAATATTATACATTTAATTTGATTATATATATTATACTATACATAAAATTACAAATATAATCATAAACATCATTCGTTATTTTATATCTTCTTGTTAATATTAATAAAATTACATGATAAATATTTATCGTTGCTAAAAATTTTTTAATGCATTTCTCATACATTTACTTCATATATTTTTTTCTATTTTATAAAATTATTACATTAGTTAAATTTAACTAAATAAATAATAATTTAATATGAATTTTTAAATAAACATATTTAATAATAATTTAAATATACTAAAATATATTTTTATAATTTTTAGAATTTTTATTTGTTCTTATAAATATTTATTATTGATATAAAATAAATATAAAAAGAATATTTAAATAAAAAATAGAATATTTAAATAAAAAAATTTATATTAAAATATAAAATCAAAATTTGTTATTTCCTTGACAACATAAAAATTATTCAATAAAAAAAATATGTTTCAATAAAAAAGATATGTTGAGTACATAATATTTTTCTCTTATATAATATATTCATTTAATTTTACACTTATAAAATATAGATCAATTATTTAAAATTTTAAATTTATTATTTTTTTAATTATATTTTATACAACTATTATAACATTCCTTGCATGCTTTTATTTAAAAATTATATGCTTTTGCATTCAAAATATTTTTTTTTACGTTTAAAATAAAATAAATAATAAAAAACGTAATTAACAACTATAAATATAAAAATAAAAAAATATTAAAATTATGTATAAAATTTATATGTTATGCTTCAATTTCTCTGTGCTTATGTTTAGTAAGTACATAATTTTCAATATAAATAAGTATAAGTTTTCTATAAATTGCAAAATTTGATATTTTTCTCCATACCTTGTGTGTATTTTTTATATTTGTTTGAACTAATAGAAACATAAATTATAATAAAATGTATTGGAAATAGAAGTATCAAATAATCTTGTGTTATGATCATATCAATGCTGTAAAAATGAAAATAATAAACATGATAAAATAATCAATTCATTAAAAATGATTATAAATTTATAAATAATAAATATAAAAATAAAAATTTTATTTTATAATTTTAATTTCGTAAAAAAATAAAAAA
>NW_006263451.1:792396-798321 GCF_000469605.1 Apis dorsata
AATATAATTATATAAAATATAACTAATAATTCACATATCATCATAAGATATTAATTTATAAAGTGCATGATATTGATTAGGAAGTAGGAGCATACGAACTAAATGTGCATCTTGATTACCTTGATCATAATTGTCCTGTTTTAAAGTGAAATTGACAATGGTTGGTTCACCTGATTTTACTATGACATTTATTGGTTCACTTGGATGATATCTAAAATTAGAAAAAGTTATATATAAATAAAATGTTATTAAATAAATAATAAATTAACAATTAATCAAAATTAAAGAATAATTTTTAATAATACTAATAAGTATATTTAATTATATAATTAATATTAAATAAACTCAGAATAAATAAATTCTTTATTTAAATATATTCACCCCCATGCTTCTGCATGAATATAATAACTTCCAGGTAATAATAATCGCCAATATTCTCCATGATTTGTACTTGAAACATTATGGTTTATTCCATGTACAATAATAGTTGCTCCTTCTATTGGTTGACCATCTATATCTCTTACAAGACCTATTATTTAAAAAACCAAAAACTAATTTATGATATATATCTTAATAGATATCACAAATTAATATTTAATATCATTGATTAAGAATTATGTTATTTAATGAACATCTAAAAACCTTTTATTCCAATATGAGCTTGTTCAAAATATGTTATAAGAGATTCCTTATTTAATTTCCAATATTCTGGCATTTCTGAAGCATTTGGATATTTACAACAACTAAGTTCAAATGTTATTTCAAATGCATTAGAACGAGCATAATTAAAATCTTGCATTCCTCCAATAACTTCATACCTAAAACAGATAAAAATATTTCCTTTCCACAAACAAAATTTATATTTTTTATTGTTTTTTAAAAACAAAAATTTAAAGTATACTCACCAATATGCTCCATTGATAACACCACCTTGAAAGACATCTGACTCACATGCACGACCTGTACGCATTTGAGGATGGTTATCTGCATATGTATGTGCTAAATATTTGAATAATTCATCATCTGGACTTTTACTTTCAGTACAGCAACTAGTTAAACTACTAAAAAATAATATATTATGTAAATTTCAAATTAATAAATAATATTTTATAATTTAATAATTCAAGATTAAAAATATAAATATTATATCATATTACCCAGAATCATAAGGATAGCTTGCTACAACAGCACCACCATGAAGATTTCCTGATAATACAAATGGTTCTGTAGCAATCCAAGTCATCATAGCTACTGTTTCATTTTGACGTCCATCTAATATATTACCACCTTTTTGAAGATGATTAGTTCTTCTATCAAATTGATCTGGAAAATTTCTATTTAAATCAACATGATTTGCATTTTCGCGACCTGAAAAGTCTTTTTTGGATTCACATTTTCCTTCCTAAATATATAAAAGAATATTAAATCAGAATTTATATAAATTATATAAATTAACTTATATATCATAAAGATAAAAAATAATAAATTATAAAATAATAATAAATACAAATTTTACCTCTGATTTTTCAAATCCATCAGGATTCATTGATGGCATAAGATATATATCAGTATTATTGATCAACTTTGTAATTCTTTCATCCTTTCCATAATTATGTAGAAAATATTGGGCAAGATATACTAATAATTCTCTACCAACAGCTTCATCACCATGCATATTAGCAACATATTTCACCATTGGTTCACACAGTTTTCGTTCTTTAACATTCTCAGAAATTTCAAGAACTAACAAATTTCTACCTTCCACTGATTTTCCTATGGAGAATACTTTTGCCAAATTTGGATATTTTTGAACCAATGAATTAAATAACTGTTGAAGTTCTTCATAATGTGTGTAATGTGGAATGATAAAATTTTCTTCTAATTTATTTTCAGAATTAATCGCAAAACCATAAATAATTCCAACAAATAATATCATAAACGGCATGGTATATATGATACTTATGTGTGCCATATTTAGATACTTTTTTTTGTGTAAAAATATAAAAAACTTTATTTTCAATGAAACATTCTACAGAAAACAATATATTTATACAATATCAATATAATATAAGTATGTACTGATGATTGATGACTGATGATTAATGACTGATGACTGATGACGTCCACACAAATGTAAGCGTAGGTAGAAAAGGATAGAAAAATTACTATGAATAATATATAGTATAAATTGTACAAGTACTAAAAGCATATTTTGAAAAGTTGGCAATCTGAACAGTAAAGAATTATTTTATTTATTGCTCAACTTCATGAGATTATATAATCTTATTTAAAAATTATGATATATTGGTCTACTGATAATCTTCATTTTTATGATTGTATTCGATCTATTAAAAATAATTATTCAAACTCATTTTTTAATTATATATATGTATAATAATATATACTTATTTATTTTAAATTTTTAAATCGAAATATAATTTGAATTTAGCGCATATTTTATTCTTTAATTAATAAAATAAAAATCGTGTATATAATCAGTAATAATTCGAAAAATTCCTAAAAAAGCAAAAATGCCTTTCTATAATTTTTAACTCGAATAAATTTTAATCGAAATCATCATTTTTAGATTTTGTACATTAGAATTTGTAGAAATATTTTTAAAAAATATAAAAATGTTACAATTTAATCAAAAAATTTTATATTAAAATTAAAAGAACGTTTATGCATAATTAATCATAACCTATTCTAAAATTGATTCTAAACTATTATATATATAAGTTCTATAACATATTATAACAAAATATATATATATTACATCCTTTTTTTTTAAATATTTTAGCATTGTTTAAATTTTAAAATTTGTTTATATTTTATTTAAATTTATTTTAATAAAATTATATTAAAGAAATATTATAATGTTTGCAAACATAAAAAACATAAAAAACCTATAATATCTTTAATATAATCACATAAATATTTGTGAGAGTTTAATAAATAATATTGTATAAATATGTCGGATATTAAAGAAGAGAAACAGTAAGTAATAAAAATAGTAATAATAAAATTGAATATAAAAAAAAATGAACAAATTATTAATCATCATAATAAATTTTAGATACGGTTTAATTTTATCTAAAAAACAACATATTATTCCAAAGGTTAATAATATATTTGGTGATAGTAATGATTCAGATGAAGAAGATGGTACAGACTGGGTTAAAAAAGCTCTTCAGGCAGAAGGAGAAAAAAACAAAATAAAAAAACAAATAAAATTAAATATGCAAAAAGCATTGAAAGAAAATCCAACAATATTCCAATATGATGAAGTATATGATGATATAGAAAGAAAAAAAGATCAATCTAAAACTACAAAAGATGAAAAAAAGAAACCAAAATATATTCAAAATCTTTTGAAAGCTGCTGAACGAAGAAAAAAAGAACAAGAATATAGAATAGAAAGAATGGTTCAAAAAGAACGAGAAGCAGAGGGAACAATGTATGCAGATAAAGAAAGTTTTGTTACTTCTGCTTATAGAGCAAAATTAGAAGAATTTAAAAGGATGGAAGAAGAAGAAAATAGAATGGATAAATTAGAAGCTATTGCAGATGTTAAAAAACAGCAAGATATGTCAGGGTTTTATAGACATTTGTATGTGCAGACTACTCAATCTTCAGAGAAATCTGAAATCAAAAACAATATAAATAATGATGAAAGTGATTTTGATAATGTAACTAAAAAGGTAGATATCAGTGCTGTAAATAAAGAACAAATTAAAAATAAAGAAATAAAAAAAAATAGACAATATAGACAAAGAAAAGTAGAAGAAGACAGTGACACAGAAATTGAAATTGAAGAAAAAATGGAAAATAAAGTAAACATTATTTTACCTGAAAAACGCAAAAATATTGAAAAAGAAACTGTCGAAATAGAATGTGATGCTAAAAAACAAAAGCAACAAACTGAAAATATTAAATCTGAAGAAAATCTTAATGAAATTAAAATAGAAAATACTTTCAATTCAAAAAATGATGATAAAATATTAGAAAAATCTGAAAATAATGATGAAACTGAAAGAAAAACTATTAGCTTAAAAGCAAAAATAGAAGCAGAAAAAAAAGAACGATCTAAAATTTGGGAAAAAAGAACAATTGGTCCTGAATTTGAAGCAGCATTGCAAAGATATTATTCTAGGAAATCTATGAGATTGTCAATTACATAATTTAATGTATTTATAAAATGTGTAAAAATAAAAAGTATTTAAAAAGTATTCAGTAATATATTAGGATTTTACATAATTCTGATAAAAAACACATTTATAATATAGAATATAAGATTTTTCTTTTTAATATAATATGTATGTATGTAATAAAATAGTTAATTAAAATATTGTATAGAAATTGTATTAACAATACATTGTAATCTGGAAAAATGTCTGTTAGCAATATTATAATATATAAATTTTTATACACAAAAACAAATCATGGCACATTATGGTTACAATACATTATTTAACTTCTATAATGCTAATACACAATAAAATCATATACATATATTCTTCCTTATTTTCAAAATATTCTATGCATTGCATATAATTTTTTTATTTAAAAAATATTATTTTATGCAAGTATAAAAATTTTTTGAAAATATGATATTAATGGTTTTATAAATAATTAAAAATATTTCATTTTTAGCAAATCATAAATTGCATGATTTAAATATTTCATTACTAAACGAATAAATAAATTATATGATTTAATAAGATGAAATAAGCTGTGGTTCCATATGTCCACTATCACCTAAACTTCTTAATGTTACCCTTCCATTAGGACGAATAGATACCCATGTAATACTTCCATGATTTAAACTTAAACGTAACCAACCTTCAGGTGGAAATTGCAATGCTCTAAAACAAATAAAATAATGATACATAAATTTTACATTAATATATGAATTTTTAATTCTATTTTTATTTAACAATATATTACCGACAAACAAAATATCTAATAACGTTTGCATGGCAAACAAGAATAACATATGAATCTTTTTCCTGACTAGGTTCTGGACGATGAAAATATTTTCTAAATGCAGCTTCTATTCTAGGTCCATCTTCATAAACCTGAAATATATTAAAAAAAAGTAATATTATAATATATTAAAGAAAAAAAATGATTTAATGAGAACTAAGTTTTAAAATTTTTCATTTCTTTTTCATAATATAATACAAAAATATATAATATTCCAAAAATAAAACTTTTAATAATTGTATTTATAATATTATATACTTACAACTACTTCAGAATTCCAAACATTAATTGGAGGATCAGGTGCAATTGGCATACCTTCACTAAGTACAGAATCTTCTTTGAGTGTTATATCTTTAAGATATTTTTCTATAATTTTAGCAGTTTCTTTAGCTCGAATTATTGTTGATTGTACAATTAAAGAATATGGTAACCCTAATTCCTGTAATCTCTTTCCTGTTGCTTCTGCTTGTTGCCTACCTTTATATTTTAAAACTTTCATAATTATTAATATATATTTTCTTAATAGATTTATATTTTTATTATAAAAATTTAATATATTTAATAAAATTATAATATGTTATTTGATACCAACCAAGAGTTGTAAGTGTTCGATCTAAATCTGTTTTGCCTTTTGTATTATATTGTCCATGACGAATTAAAATTATATGATGTTTCACATTTGATTTCTTAATTGATCTTTTTTTACGCGATTCTTTATCAGTTTCTTGTTCATCTGATTTAGCTACGTTTGCTAACCATTCTGGATGTCGTCTATAAATGAATATAATAAATTGAATTTTTAAATAAATAAAACAAAAAATATAAAATTCACAGAATTTTACAGAAACAAATATTAAATAAATAAAATTTATAAATATTTCTAATTTATAATATAATATTTTTATTTATACTATTTTTAAAGCAAAAATAAAAATATAA
>NW_006263451.1:798650-801407 GCF_000469605.1 Apis dorsata
TTAATATTTTATTTAAATAAGATAAAAAATATATTTTTTTACGTTTATACAAGATATATATATTTATTAAAAAATTAATTTAATTACAAATTATTTAATTTTATTAAGAAAAATATGAAAAAAGATTTTAATTATATAATAATTGATTTATAAAATCAATAATATTTTCATAAATAACTATGATAGTAATAATAAATATAACCTATCCCAATTATGATCCCATCTGCCCCAAGATGAAGGTGTTATCCAAGAATGTTGTTTTTGTGATGAATGAACATGATCGTTATCATTTGGATAAAAAAGCATTGCACCACCTATTACACCACATCCAGCAATCCATTTTTTTAAGTTCAAACGTATAGGCATTATTATTATAAATTTCCACGACCAAAGTTTTTAATCATTTAAATCAATGCTGCTCATGTATAGAATGTCTTTGAATTTGTAATTTTTTTTGCTTTTTTTAATAATAATAATAAAAATAACAAATATATTCTAATAAGAAAAAAAATATGTAAAATACTATTTTAATATGAATGATAAGATAAAAAAATAAAATTAGAAAATTCTCTCAAATTTTGGAAATTTATTTATCTAACAATCATTATTTCTATAGTCTGTCCAATGAATTAAATCAAAGGAAGTAAACAAAACCATGTGATTAAAATCTAAAAGAAACAAGATTGATTTACAATTTTAAAATATTTTATTTATTTTTCTATATCAATTTATTAATATAAATAACTTGATTAATATAAATAAACTTGATTTAATAATTGTTTATTTTTTTTTAGAATAAATAAATTTTTATGAAATTGTTATAAAATGTTAAATACAATTTTTAAAATTTTTTTTTTCATACGAAATTATAATTAGTTTTTCAAAACTATGAGAAAAATAATATTTTTTAATTTTATTTTATAATTTGCAAATTGTGGAAATAAAAAAACAATTGAAATATTCTTTTTTGAAATATTTTTAAATATTCTTCTTTTTATATTTAAAACGTATTTACATTTGTTATGTTTATAAAATTTTTACAAAAATGATACAGTTTTATGAATGAAATAAAACAAAAATTATAATTTTGTAAAACTTGTATACAAAAATGAAATATAGATAACATAAATGTTTTTTATTAAATAAAATGATATGCTATTTTAAATTTAATTATAAAAATAGCTGTGGTTTCATATGTCCTGTATCACCAAAAGCCCATAATTTTACAATACCATCAGGATAAATAGTAATCCATGTAATACTAGCATGATTCAAACTTAAACGCAACCAACTTTGAGGTGGAAATTGTAATGCTCTGGAATGAATTAAAAGAAAATAATATTAACTTGTATTAACCAATAACATATACAAAATAGTTTACCTGCATACAAAATATCTAATAATATTTGCATGACAAACAAGAATTGTATAAGAATCTTTTTCTTGAGCAAAATCTGCACGATGAAAATATTTTCTAAATGCAGCTTCTATTCTAGGTCCATCTCTATAAAACTGAAATATATTAATATCTTTTATGCAATATTATTTTAAATAAATATTTTTTAAAATATAAATATTTATAATTTTTTTAGTTTATATATTTACATTTACTTCAGGTTTCCAGTTAGATGATGGTGGATCGGGTTGAATTGGTGCACCTTCATTAAGAAGCAAATCACATTTTATTGGTACATTCTTAAGGCCTTTTCCTATAATTTTAGCAGTTTCTTGTGCTCTTGTCATTGTTGAATGTACAAGTAGAGTATATGGAAAACCTAATTCTTGTAATCTTTTCCCTGTTGCCTCAGCTTGTTGTCTACCTTTATAAAATTTTAAAAATTTTATTAAATATATATTATTATTAGTATTTATATTACTATTATTATTTATATATTATATTATATTATTTATATACTATAGTAATACTGCTATAATAGTAATATACATTACATATATAAAGAAGAAATTTAAATACATTTTGTTCAATATAATAAAATAATTTAACATTTAATTAAATTTTTAATAAAATAATTTTATATAGAAATTTAATATTATCATCATAAATCATTATTTTATATAATTTTTATTTCATTTATTATTTAATATTATTTATATTATCATATACATATATATATACAATATGTGAACTTGATATATGTGTCAAATTATTTTAAAAATTATTAAAATAAATTTAACATGTAAATAAATGTTATAAATAAATACTAACCAAGATCTGTAAGTATCCCATCTGTATCTGTTTTAGCTTCTACATTATATTGTCCATGACGAATTAAAATTATATGACGTATAGCTTTTGCTGTTTTACTTATTAATTGTTTATTATATAAATTTTGATTAGATTCATTATCTATTTTCATTGGTTTTACTAAACTTTTTGGATCTCGCCTAAAGATATAATAAAATACAATAGTAAAAATATAAAAATTAATTGAAAAATGATAATAACTAATAAAATAATTATATGAAAGAATATGAAAAAATTAATTATTAAAATTAATTATTAAAATTAATAATTAAAAATATTTGATATAATTATTATATAAAAACATATTATATGTATTATTAAATATATTTTATAAATATATTTTATACATTGCTATATATTTGTTACATAAATAATAATATGAATATAATCATAATATTTAATAACATGAAAAATAATAAATATTTAACATATATATTTAATAATAAAATATCAACAAAATAATAATAATATTAAAATTTAATAAAATTTAA
>NW_006263451.1:801596-807808 GCF_000469605.1 Apis dorsata
AAAAAATAATACTTTATTTAATAATCAAATTATTTAAATATATTATTTTTAATTTTATTTTAATAAATTTGTATATTTATTTATAATATATGTTAAAGAATAATATAATAACGAAAGAGATATGAAATATAATTTTAATTATGTATTACATATTATATTTTAAAATATTTATACGAATGACAATAATAACAATACCAAAGAATACATATATATACCTATCCCAATTATAATCCCAACTAGAAGCTGCTATTCCAAATTTATGTGTGTGTAAAAATTGATTATTATTATCATTATCATTTGGATAAAAAAACATAGCACCACCTAATGCACCAAATCCTACAATCCATTTTTTAAAATTTGAACGTATAGACATTGGTACAATAAAATATCACAATTAAATCTTCTAAGTGATTTGAATCAATTTTATCTGAAACATAACCTACATCTTTAAATATCATAGATACGTGATATTGAATTTGGCAACACTGTTTTAGTAATAGAATGAGTAATACTACTTAAAATAAGCTATTAAAATAAATAGGCAAAACATAATTAATATTTAAAAAAAAAAATTGATTTAAATATACTATATTTAATATATTTTTAATAATCATATATAAATAACATATAACTAAAAAATAAAAAATAGAAAATGATTAAGCTTTTAAAAATATTCATTATTTAGAAACATATAACATATAATTAATATAACAAATTTTACTTTTATATCATATTAATAATAAAAAATTTATTTTAATTTACGTACAATATATTTCAGATTTTATATCTAATAATTTTAATTACTTATTATTAAAAATTTATTTATGTTTTAATATATGATTAATATATAATTTTAAGATAAAATTTCATTATTTTATTAAATATTATTTTCAGTTTTGTGCCTATAACATTTATAATTTTTATTGACAGGAATCCATTAAAAGATTACCATCTTTATCTTTAAGACGTATTCTACCATTTGAATAACGAGTTTCCTGTGTACCATCAAGATAAATTAGTTTAACAGTGCCATCAGGATATTCTCGTCTCTAAAAATCACATAAAAAAATATTTATATAGATATAAATCTTTTAATAAATTAAATTTTTTAAAAAAATTAAAAAATTCTTATTTTTAAGAAAATAAATATCTATCTTTTTACCTTATGAGTATTAGTATGTATTTCACGTTGTCCATTTGGTAGAATGAGAATTTTTTCACCATTAGTAAGAATTTGAATTAATGTTCCATCTGGCAATGTCCATTTTTCAATACCATCTGACTCTAGGATTCGCACTGAACCATCTGGAAATGAGACTTCTACTGTACCATTTTGCGATCGTCTTTCTATTTGACCACTATATAATAGCAAAAAATAATATTTATAAATATAAAACTATATAAACTTTATATACTGAAATTTATAATTAAATAATAAAATTAAAAAATAACTCACTCAGAGAATTCTAAAATTTCTAAACCATCTGGCATTGTTGTGTGCCATGTACATGTTGATGCATAAAAATATTTTATTTTTCCATCTTTATTAGTTTCACGCATATCTCCATTATAATATATCAATTTAGTTACACCTTGATCAGGAAATATTTTTTTAATATTTCCATTTGGAAATCGATATTCAATAGAACCATCAAAATGTTCAATTTGTGTCACATCTTGTTTAGCATCTTGTTTAGCATCTTGTTTAATTTTGTTTGAAGATGTAGTTGTTATATATGTATTAGATTTATCTAATGATGCCAAACTTTTTTCATAATTTTCATTATATGTTTTCATAGATGTGTGATCATTAAAAGATGTGTGATCATTCTGCATATGTAATTGAATATTGATTTGATTATCTTCATTGATTTCTATTTGATTATTATGGTTAAAGAATATATCACATTCTTTATATGATTTTTTACTTTTTTTATTATCTAATTTCTTAAATTTATTGCTTAACTCTGATTCAGATTTATTTAAATTTTCAGGAATATTAAATTGCTCTTGAATTTCTATTAAATCTGATGTTGCTTCTTTGATTAAATTTTCATATAAATTTCGTTTTTTAGCAACATCTGTTATAATTGTTTGACTTTCTGATTTATTAATTATATTTTTATTATGATTACAATTATATCCTTTTCCTTTTTCTATATTCTGGTCATTAGTTATTGTATTTATCACTAGTTTTTGATCAGATTGTGATAAAGCATCATTAATTTTTTGAGATTCTTTAAACTGCATATCAAGCTGTTTATTAATTTGATGAATTACTCTTGTATTTGCAGATGTTCCAAATTTTCCTTTATTTCTATCATTTTTTTTTAAATTTTGTAATCTTTCTATTTCTTGTTTTAATTTTGAATTTTCTCTTTTTAATATTCTCATTTGGCATTTATATCTAGATTCTGCTGCATTCCATCTACTTTCTTTTATTTGTATGTCTTCTGTTAATTTTATTATTTCTTGTTTTAAATTTTGAATTTCCTGTCTTTCTAATTTACTTTGTTGAGCTTTTTCTTGCGAATCTCGCATTCTATTTTCTAATGCTGCTTTCTGACGTGCTAATTTTTTCTTTTCTTCTTGTAAGCGTTCTTCCACTTGTTTTTTATTTTGTTCAAAATTTTTTTCTTTTTCTGCATATTCTTTGCGTAAATTCTTATAATCTTCGTGTAATTTTTTACGTTGCATAGATAACGCTGTATTTTCTTTACGAAATATATTAATTTCTTGTTCAAGTTCTAATAAACGATTTTTTAAAAGTTCTGATTTAAAAATAGTTCCGTTTGTTTCTTGTAAGTCTTTTACATTTTCTTGATATTCTGTGACTTTTCCATTATCACAATTATTTACATATTCATCTATTTCTTTATTGTCATATCTTTTCATATATTGTTTTAATGTTCTAATATTATAGTTATCAGTTCTTTGTGATATTGAATTATTTTGACTGTTCTTATATGAATTATTTACTTCATCATTAGAAATCTGATCTTCTGTGTCGGATATTTCTAATTCATCTTTATGATAATATTGATGTATATTTGTTTCACAAATAGAATTATTATCTTGTTTTATATCTTCACAATTTTGAGCTTTATAATTTAATTCTTGCATTTTACTTTTCATTGTTATAGAAGGTTGTGACATATTAAATGTTATTGGTATTGTTTCTGAGGTAGATTCAGTTTCTAAAACTGAAGAATCACTCCAAAGTTTATCATCAAAAAAACATTTTGTTGCTAATGATTCAGTTGATGTACTTGATGTATCTGTTAATCCAATTGTTTTATATTCGTTATGTTCAGAGAATCTAACATGAAGACTATCATTTATTTCATTATTTTTTTCAATAATAGGCACATTACATGAAAAATTCTGTTCATTATTTTGAATTTCATTTCTTAGTATATGTCCATCTTCATTTGTTTTCATTGTATTATTTTCATCGATATGTTGTATATTTTCATATATATTATCATGATTTTTGATAGTTTTTTGATTCTCAAAAGGCATAAAATCATCCTTATTTGATGTGATGCATTTAAATATTTGATTAGATGACTTTAAATCCAATTGTTTTTTAGGTACTTTATTTATTGGAATTATTTGTTTTGTTTTTTTCATATTATTTTCTGTTTTATATTCAGCATTTTTCACTTTAAATGGAGTTGATTGTTGTAAAAATGCAGTAACTGTACTAGATGTAGAACAAAAACTAGAATTTTCTGCTTTTTCTTCCAACAATTCAAATATTCTTACTTCTTCCAATTCTTTGTGGGTTCCAGAATGAAAATCTGAACTATTTAATTCAATTGTATTTTTCATTTCATTAATATGATCTTTCAAATGAGAAGATGAAATATTAGATTCAGATTTACTATAAATTTTCTTCTTTGGCAATGGAATATTTTTTAGAGATAAATGTTTTTGGGCTAAATTTGTACAATGTATATTTTTTGATAATTGTGCATTTTTTGAATCTTGTGTAGTTTTATTAGATTTATTTTCATTTTTGGAATATTTAAAACCAGATTGTGTCTTATTATTAAAAGAAGCACTACGTGATCTAATCTTTAAAGTAGAAAGTTGTGATTTTTGATTTAATTTAAATCGAGTTAAACCTTCTCCTTTTCTTAAAAATGGTTTTTTTATTTTATTTCCTGAATTAGCATTGGATTTTATAAAAGGTTCAATTTCATTATTATCTTTCAATTTTTCTTCTAACAATGTATGAAAATCTTTTTTAGGAGAAAAAATTGGTATATCATCAATAGAAATATGATTAATGACTGTTTTATCAGGAGGTAATGGTGCTATTCCATCTATAAAAAATTGTTCTATTTGTTTTTCTTTTTCTGAAGAAGTTATTGAATTTATTTCATCTTTTGATTGTTTTTTTATATGATTTTCAATATTAATTATATCATCATTAAAATTCCTTGTAGGAGATTTTTGTTGTAGAATCATATTTTCAAAACTATTATTTTGACTTATACATGATATATTATCATTTATCATTTGTACGCAACTTTCTTTTATTTGTGATTTATTATGTAGTGTAATTAAATCTTTGCTATTAATCTCATTATTTTCAATTTCATTTGAATTATTTATATTTAATGTATCTTCATTAAGATCAAGTTCTTGTATTGATAATTCAAGTGCTTTGTACATACAATCTTGTTTTTGTGTTAACATATCTCTTTGTATCTGTTGCTGTTTTAATAATCGTTCTTGTTGTTCTAACTGCCACTGTCTTAATTTTTGTAAACGTTCAACTACAGATGCTTCTATATCCATTTTTTGAATAACATGGAATGTATAATAAATTTAAATAATAAATTTATGTAAAGATCAATTTATATAATTTGACAATTATAGATGTATTCAATGATTTACATATATTTAGAATTACATATAAACTCACATAAATAAAAAAATATATTATAAATTAAATTATTATATTCATTATTTTATAACATATTTAAAAATATGATATTTTTATTTTAATTATTTTTATTTATAATAAATATCTTAAAATATAATATTTACTTCAAAAATATTTTACTTTTTATTCAAAATTATAATTATGAAATGTCGAGAATTAGCAAAAAATATTATATACATGTGCGTATGTATTCTGTCATGAAAAAAATATAAATTAATCATTCAAAACTAAAATATTTATATTTTATTCATTTTCTCACCTTTATCTGTATAAAAAAGATCTATATATAAATGCTATAAAAAATATATTACGAATTAAATTTATTATATTCATTAATACGTTTTACTAAACACTCTTTTAAAATTGGTTGACAATTTAAAAATAATGTGCACATACGTGCATGTAAAAGAAAGTTGGTATATATTATATATGTACATATATGTATGTATATATATTTATATACGATTTGAATTTATATATAATAATAATAATAATAAAACAGTATCTATATTAACAATAAGATTGGATATTAAATATAAAAATATATACTTTACGAAAAAATATCAATAATTCTATTTTGTTAAATATTTATTCACAATTAATATATATTTATTTCATTTAAAATAAATGAAATATATATAAAAAAACTTGTGGATATCGATATTTATGTTAGCTTTTGTTAAATGATTAATATGATTAATTATTTTTAAAAATTAAATATATTTATGTATTTTTTTTTCAAAAAGAATTTGTCATTTCATTATTATCGAATTTATATTTAAATTGGCAAAAAAATAATTATGTGAATAAATTAATATGTGAAAGAATAATTTCTTTCTAAGAATAATTAATAAAATAAACAATATTTTAAAATTTGATTAAACTTTAATTTTTTTTGCTTTTGATCACGTGGTTTTATTTACATTGAATGAGTAGTGTGAATGTTTTAAATAATTTAAATTGATGCACGTTAGTGAGTCTATTCTTGAAGTGGATTGGATAAAAATTCAATATGGCATCACAATAATTATAGCAGCATAATTAACAAAAATTTTTAAAAATTTACAAATTTGTATATAAATAATTTTTAAATTGTTATTAAATACTGCTTGAAATTTATAAAAACATTTATAAATATTTATAAATATTTATAAATTTAAAATCCAGAATTTTATGTCCAAAAATAAAAAATAATATTTATTTTTAATTTTTCAATATTTTTATTATTATCAAATTTTATATTATAAATATCATG
>NW_006263451.1:808095-814061 GCF_000469605.1 Apis dorsata
AAATAAAATTTAAACATTAATCTTTTTATATTATTATGTTACAAAAATTTATTCATTAAAAATATGCTATATAATTTTAAATGTTAAAAATGAAAAAAAAGTTTTTTTTAAAATAAAATATTTTGAAAATGATTTTAATTTAATATAATAAAATAAATTTTAGTATAATTATTGCAAGATAACAAACACTCAATTGTAACTTCATATCAACAAGTAATAAAACATCCTACAGTTTATTATTAGAATGATAATACAAATGTATAGCATATTATGTAAGAAATATTGCAAGAATTGTTGTTATTTATATATTAATACAATATTAAAATAGTATTAATATTTATGTAAAAGCCAATTCTAAAAAACTTCAGACACAAAAGTTAATATATAAAAGTATTGGTTGAAGTTTATTTATTAAGTTAGCAATTTAAGTTCGCGTTAAATTCGCATAAATCAAGACAAAAACGGAATGCGACGATAGAATCAAATTGGTCTTACTTTTTTCCCATTTCATTTTTCAATACAAAACTTTAATTTAATTATTTATTACTTAATAAATAAACCTAATTGATATTTTCTTTTATATTTATTTTGATTTTCAGAATCCATTCTTCAAAAATATTATACGAATATATTAACATCCTATATATTAAATTTTATACAAGAAAATTTATTAGTATTCATAATTTTTATTTTATTTTGTAATAATATTAGTTCAATTGTAGTTCAATAAAAATTTAAGTATTACTTGTATTATGAATATATAAAGTATGTTTCATAAAGTAAATATGCTTATTAAAATGATACATTTTTATAAAAAATAAATTATTTACTAGGAATTACATACAAATTATATATAACGTCATTATATTGAAAAATTTTATATAGCATTCATTATTCATTCAAAATATAAGTAATAATTTATTATTAATTTATGATCAGATATTTATAGTGATACTAATTTATTTATTTTTTTATGTGGACTATTTACCATAATTTCTTGTGAAATTATTTAAATAGATAAAATTTTGCACATCAATGTAATGCAAAATAACATATCATCTCACTTTATTTAAGAAATTAGATATTACTTTTATTCTTACATGATGAGATGTTATAGACTCTAATCAATTCACTCTTCATACCTAAAATGACATTATTTATAGTGATATTAAAAATATATAGTCTACATAACAGTGATTAATTTGTTTATTCTAATTAATTTAAATTCAATCAAATATCTAGTCTTATTAAATAAGTTACACAATCTATAATAAGATTTATTTGAACCTGTATTCAAATTGAAGATGTTCACTTCAAAAAAAGCAATATAATTTCGATAATATAATTAAAAAATAAAATTATATTGAAAATGTTTTTATAATTCTTTTTTCTTAATTTTAATATACTCAATTCATTTCCTACAATACTTCTTACATAAAATTGTATATGAATATATAATATATATATTGTAATACTTTATAAAAAATATACTTGTATATTTACTGATATATTTTATTGCAAAATTAACATAATTATTTTTTATTAATACAATACAATAATTGAACAATAAACATTTTATCAATTGATTTTATAGATGATAGTAAATATACAAATATTTTAAAATTTGTGAATAACAACTCACTTTAAATTTACAAATTCATGCAATAAGCTCACGGGATTAAGCATGATATAAAATTCTCTTCATTGAACATAAAATTTGAAAAAATCTATGTATGCTATAATTGTAAACATCTGTTCAGTTTGTTAGTAAATATAAAGTATTTTATCAATTAATTAAACATGAAAAGCATTAAATATACATAAGTATCAATTATTTTGAAAGATAATTCTGCTACGTATTTTAAAAATAACATTCTTATTTACGTACTTAATTATGAAAAATGGAAATTAATCTGTAACTATACGACGATATTTTCTATTAGGAGGGAACACTTCTTCATCCTCGTCTTTATCAGCTGAAAGAAAAGGATCATCATAGGCATAATTTGGTGCCCATTTTAATAATAATTTTTCGAAAAATTCTTCTAAATTTCGTGCTTCTTGATAGACTTGTGATTCAACCTAAATAAAATAAAATTATTATGTGAAATATATATATATATTTTTATAAAAATTTTTTATTTTATTCTATATGCTTTTATATTATATGATTTTTATCTATTGATTCCATATACTTACAAATTTTTTAATAAAACTTACAGGATTGTATGTAAAAGCATTTTTAAACATCAATCTGATGTCTGCCATTACTTGTCTTAAATCTGTATAATGATTTGGATGTTCAGATTTTAATTTATCTCTAATTATATCTAATGCAATTGGTTTTTTTATGATGCGATGATAGTCGACTATCTGTTGATAATAATAAATAAAATAATAATTTTTATGTTTTTAATGCTTATATATATAAATTTTACATAAATTAAAATAATTATACAATAAATTTACCTCACTGGATACAACTTCACGGAAAGGTAAACTTTGTTCATATTGACAATAAAGTTCTAATACAATTCTTTGTGCAATTCGCAATTCTTTTGCACTCATAGTATTTGGTCTTTTTTCTCCTGGTGGATCATCTGAACAATCTAATACATTTGTACATAACATACATTGCCAAGTTTCACTTTCACTGAAACAAAAAAAAAAAAAATTAATAATAAGCATATTGTTATTATATTACTATTATTATATTATATTATTGAAATATTTACTCAGGAAATGATTTTAAGCTAGGAATATGACAATATAAATGGAAGACTTTTGGGCATTTATCACAACAAAGTACTGCATCTCCTCCATCCATACATACTGCACACCAGTCTTCATTAGGATCATCTTTTGCCATAGATGCTGCAGCATTTTTTGAAGTATCTATTAAACATATAATTATATATATATATATTGAATGAATATTTATTAAAAGAAATAATAGAAAATATAATTTATTTTGTAATAAAAATATAGAATATTTTATATATATAATTTATATATTTTAAAAAACATTTTGAATAATAATGCGACAATTATTTCTATTATTTTTTTTTAAAATATATACTGTATAAAAAATAAATAAGATATACTATATAAAAAACTTAATAAAAAATTTAATTACCTGATGAATTTTCAGTCATTGGATTTATTCCTTCATCAGTGGAACTATCTACTTGGGCAGAATCTAATTGATTACGTTGAGCTTCTGGTATAACTACAATTCCATTACTATCTAATTTAGCAATGGTAAGCATCAGGTCATTTAAAGATTTCTGACAAAATTTGTCTAAACTCTTTTCAGTTTCATCTGATTTCCCGGGAAGCACGGGACTAGGCGTTTTAGATACTGACGAACTGACGGTATGACCAATAGATATTGAATTTTGTGATTGAGGTGGATTATCAGAAGCAGTAGTTGTCTGTGTGCTATATTTTTGATTTGTATTTGATTGTTGATTTTTTAATGTTATTTTGTAAGTATCATTAGGAACTGACATGGAAGGTGTACTTGATTGATGACGGGAAGCATAAAAAGGAAGACAAGGATTAACATTTTGAGGTATATGCCAACGGGCTGTAGTTGGTTGTTGCACAGGATAATTTATATGTTGTGTGGATGGAGAAGTAGGATTGCATTGTTGAAGTCTTATACCAGATACCATTGATGTATTTGTTGGTTGATATGCAGGTGGTGGTACTGGCCGTTGAGAATTATTTGTAGGATATCTATAAGGTGGCAATCGATATGATACATGATTTGTAGAAGGTCGAAAAGGTGGTGGATTATGTGCAAGAAGTCCACGTAAACTCGTATTTTGTCCAAGTTGATCTATGTGTACTTGTTGATGAGGATGCGTAGATGATGTTACTTGTTGATGACAGCTTCCCAAAGGACGTTGTTGTATCATTATTGGTTGTTGTAGTCTGTTGTTGAAATTAACTGCATACGGTACCCGTGGTTGATGAGCTTGTGGTGATGACCGAGGTGGCATATTATTTATAGGATAATGTTGTACATAATTTTGCGATTGTGTTTGTTGTTGCTGTTGAGATGCTATATGAAGAGGCACTTGTTGGTAAGAATTTTGTTGCATATTATTAGATTGTTGTGTTGTAGTAGGTAATTGTGCAGTTATGGAAGAACCATCCATATGTGTATTTGACAAATTTGTTGTTTGTTTTTGATCTGTTTGTGATTCATTATATGACATAACAGGTGTATTTATTCCACCCAATGGAGATGTTGAAGGATATACTCTACCATCCACCACTATTGCTCCAATAGATGAAACCACTAAAATTAAAAAAAAAAATTTAATTTTGTATAATTCATTAAATATTTATTATGTTATTGTAATAAAAATATAGAGTATGTTTCACTTATAGCAATATCATATACTACCTATATAATAATATATAATTAAGCACCTATTATTATTAATTTAACCTTTTATCAAATCTGGTACTTTCTCCAAGGACAAATGTATTCTAACTGGTATTTCTGGATTTGGAATATCAGCTCGTCTACTTTTTATTCTTTGTAAATGACTTGTAACAGATCTACAAAAAATTATAAAATATTTATATTTACATTTTTTTAAAATTTGCATATAATACTTGAAATACATACTTTTTACTATATAATAATTCCATATCTGAACCTTTTTTTAAAGCATGAGTTACAAATTGAATACAATGATCTGTAAGTTTTGATAATTGATCTAAAGCAACTTTTTTTTCATTTAATGTATTTTGCTTTTGATCACAAACTTCATTTAAACGCATAACTAATTGTTTTCCTCGTGTATTAATTGTATTCGTTAATCTAAAATGTAAAAAAAAATGAAATAATTTTAATTTATTTAAACATATAAATATAAAATTTACTATAACTTACTGCACCACCATTTGTGTTATATCTTGTACTAAATTTTTCTTTTTCTCTAATATAAGAACTTGTCTATCTTCTATAACTTTCATTGCACTTTTTAATAAAACTCGTTTATAACTATGAAAAATATAATTAATAAAATAGTTGATATAAATAACTTTTTAAAAAAATAATTATAACATTTATGTATTTACTTATAAATACATAGTTAAAAAAAAATATAAAAATAAGAAAATTACCTCACTTCTTTAAGTAAAGTTGATACAGAAGCACGGGTTTCAGCAGCAATTTCATGAATAAATTTGTACTTATGATCTCTATGTTCACTTAGTTGACAATCTCTACAAGTAAGTTTATCACATGTTTGACAAAATAAAGATAATTGTTCATGTGAATGAATTGTACAAAATAAGTAGCCAGGTATTTTTTTGTTGCTTTTTTTAACACTATCTCTATCATTGGCAACTTCATCCTTTGGTTTAATTGTGTGATCTTTTGTTATTTTTAATCTTTGATGTGCCTTTAAATAAACAAACAATTTAAAATAAATAATTATTTAAATATAAATTATAAAATAATTATTTAATATACTTATACTATTTAACTATTATTATTAAGATATATTTTTATTACCATAACACAATTTTGACATATAAATTCTTCACATTCTACACACCAACTTGTGGCATTAGCATTATCGTGACAGCTAGTACATTTTTTCTCTTCTTCTGTTTCTTTAGATTCATCATCAGTACCTGGACTATTATCTTCTTCAATAAATTTTGATAAAAATCGATTTTCAATTAAATTTTCTGCTTGTGTTGTTACATTACATATTTGGCAAGTAATCACATTGCTCTCCACTGCAAATATATATATATATATGTATTTCTATGTTAATTACAAATTATTAAAAAATAACTTTATATTTATATATATAATTATAAAATTATAAAATTAATTATGCCATATTATATTAACATAAATGATATTTTATATATCAATATTTTTTATAAAAAATTTTTATAATTATTTATAAATTGAAATTTATAAACAATTT
>NW_006263451.1:814373-817667 GCF_000469605.1 Apis dorsata
TAAAATTTATAATTCTATGATAAAGTATTTTTTTAATAATTTTATTAATAATAAACATGGAAATATATATTGCTATTTATACTGTTTAATACAAAGGAAAGATTTCTTTATTTTTATATTATTATTATTATATTTTATATATTATATATTTAAAAAGAAAAATAAATTTCTATGTGTTATATTATTTAAAACTTAATATAAATATAATGTGGTCTTACACAAAACATCCACGTCGACCGATGTATTGTGATCACTAAGTTTGCTATTGACACATGTCGAACATGCTGCATGTAAACATTCCAAAAGTTTTGGATCATCACCAAAAGTAAATGTCTTTCCACAGAATACACATTTCGATAAAAATGCACGTGTTTCAGTCTCTTGACCCTCAGTTGTACATTCAATACGTTGTTCACATTCTTCTTCAATGCAAACGCCCTGTACTTGAGATTGTTGCATGTTTTGCTTCACACCAGTTTGATCAAGTGGTTCTTCTTTAATCGTTACAGGACCTGTTGTTAATAACTCATTTGTTCGAGTTTCCATGTTAAAATTGTCAAAATATAAACGGCTACACACAAGAATCGCTTTTATATTTTATGAAAATATATCTTTCTTAAATCATGTAGCGCCATGGTCCACCATGCTACATATTCCACTCTAAACTCTGAATGCAATTACTATAGTTAGATAAGAAATTCGATGGCAAACTTTCATATATAGTAGCGTCATCTTAAATTGAAATTTCTAGTGATTTGAAATTTTAATAATTTTTATAGTAAATTAAATTAAATTAAATATTTTTTAATATTATTGAAATAAATTGATACAAATTTTATAATTTTTCTAAATTATATTATAAATTTTTTTTAAATAATTATTTATATTATAAAAAATAAGATATACATTAAACAATATTTTAGATAGTAGAATAATGCATGTTAGTGCATAACATACTACAATTTATAGGGAATATTAATTATTATAAGTTTCGTATAATGATAGATTAGTAATCATATTTATTTACAAGACGAAAATTTATAAATAATTTTATATTAATAGAAAGAATTAGAAATCGTAATAAATTTTATATTTTTAAAACATGCATTTAGGTAAAGAATATTTAGATATTTTTTTTAATAGAAATGATAGTTCCTTTATTTTGTTATATTATATGTAAAATAAATATTTACTTCATATTGTTCTTTTCTAATCATTTTTAAGTATTAATTTATTAATAGTATATTAATATATTAGTATATTTTTTAATATATCATATTTTTAATATAGTATAATTTATTAATATATCAATTGCAATTTATTTATATTTTTATTAAACATTTTTGTTGTTTCATTTTTAATTAAATATATATGATATTTAGGAAATTATGCACTTGATAGTGAAGAGAATGATAGTTTTGATAAAAGTGATAATACTACACAAACTTTGTCAGATGATAATAGTTTAAGTAATAATAATGATATAGAAAATAAAAATAACGGAAAACATTTTGATTCAAATAATGATTGTATATCTAGTTGTGCAAGTAAGTTTTATATAATTTTATATTTAAATAATTTGTCATAATAATATGAATTATATTACTTCTAATTTTTTTATTTATTGTTAAAGGTAATGGAACAGAATCAATTTTATTAAAAGAAGATGAAAAAGAAGATGAAGTTATAAAAGCAATAATTAAATCAAAAGATATAAGTAATAATCATCCTCCATCTATTACAACAGAAGATTATGTTGTTGATATATGTTTCCATCCTAATTTAAATATGATTGCAATAGCTGATATTGGAGGAGATGTACATTTGTAAATTTTATATTTATTAATAATTAATATGTCATAAATGATGTTAAATAACTTTATAAATATATGAATTTTTTTATATGATAGATATAAATATAACAATACAAAAGTAGAATTAATATCAACTTTGGAATTACATCTTAAAGCATGTCGTGATATAGAATTTAATGAAAATGGTACGATTTTATTTTCTACTGCTAAGGATTTATGTATGATGCTCACTGACTTAGAAACTGAGAAATTAATAAGACTTTATGAAAATATTCATGAGTATGTATATTAATTATCATGGATAAAACAAAAAATATATGACATGATTAATATTAATATTTAATTTATTTTAGGCAACCAATATACACAATGACTATAATTGGAGAACATATGTTTGCAACTGGAGATGATAATGGAGTAGTTAAAGGTATATTATATTTGTAATATTTTTTCTTTACTTTTTTTATTTTATTATATTCATTATACTTATATATAAATACTTTAAATAAGTGTGGGATTTTCGACAAAGAGGGAATATGCCAATATTTTCATTAAAAAAAATGGAAGATTATGTAAGTGCTATAACAACAAACAGAGAAGCAAAATACTTAGTTTGTACATGTGGTGATGGATCTCTTACTACATTTAATATACCAGGAAAAAAATTGCATGTTCAAGTAAGTACAAATATTATATTACCTTATATATAATTATTTATATAATTGTTTTGTTTATTATTAGTCAGAAGAGTATCAAGAAGAATTAACATGTCTTGGTTTATTCAAATCTGAAACAAAAATCTTAGTAGGTACAAATAAAGGAAAAATGTATGTATATAATTGGGGAGAATTTGGTCTTCATTCAGATGAATTTCCAAATTTAACAAAAAAAGCTATAAATTGTATGATTCCAATTACTGAAAATATTGTAATAACAGGTGGAGAAGATGGAATGCTTAGGTGAGGCACTCTAAGTTTTATGATTTATTTGTTATATTTTATACATTTAATATATATAATATATAATATATAAAATAATATATATATTTTATCAAATAGGGCTAGCAGTTTATTTCCTCATTATCATCTTGGAATAGTAGGACAACATAATCTTTCTATTGAAACACTTGATATTAACAGTAATGGTAATCTAATTGCATCTTCTTCACATGATAATGATATCAAATTCTGGAATGTACAATATTTTGAAACTTTGGATGTTAATAAACAATGTATAAAAGGTGGAAGACAAAAGCAATTAAAATGTAATCTTCCTAGTAGTAAAGTTGATAATGCATCTACTTTTTTTTCGGATCTTTAATAAAAAAAAAGAATAAAAATAATAATAAATTTTTATAAATATATTATATATTTAAATTTAAAAAATTTTTTTTTTAAACATATTTATTGCATTGCATAAATAATATTTAATATATTATAGATAATATTAATATATTAATTAATATATTATTTAATAAATA
>NW_006263451.1:817859-822033 GCF_000469605.1 Apis dorsata
ATATATGTATATGTTATACATATATTTTTAATTTCATAATATACTTGATTGAAATGATTTCAAACAAAAAAAAAATTATATTCATTATTTTACAAAACATCCTGTATATTTTTATTGCTTTAATAATTTTATTAAAATACATAAACATACATAAATATCAATAATAATTTATATTTATTGTTGTTCATTGAAACAAAAAATTTATTATAAATTAATATAATAAATTATATAATAATAATTAATATAAATAAATAAATAATAAATATTATATTATCATTTATTACAATTATAATTAGTACATAATTATAATTAGTATAATAATAATATATAAAAATTATTTTATAATCTAATTTATTAATCATTTTATCTGATTAAAAATGTTATTTATAAATTAATTGAAAGATTTTTTTAATGTTATTTTTTTTTATATTAAAGAATTACAAAATGTAAACTCTATTACTTATTTCGTACTTTGATGTGATTAAATATGATAATTAACTATACAATTATCATGATAATATACAAATTAATATAAAAATAAAATTGAAAAAAAAATATTTCAAAATATTTTAAAAGTTTTTGAATAATATGTAATATATTACATATTACATTGTATTTTTTTTTTTTTATAACCAAAGAAATTCTGTTTTACAATAATATAATCATCATTGTCATAAATTAAATTTGTTTGTACACATATAAAATTTGTTTACAAAAAATTTTAAAAATAACAGACAACTGTAATTTATATATGACTTATGATTAATCTTTAAAAAAAGTCAATTTAATGTAAATATATAAAAAGAAATATTTAAAAATTCATAATATTTGCTGTCATATTAAATAATATTGATAGCACATAATTTTTATATTTTTAATAATCTGAAAGTAGACAAATTAAATATTTAAAAAAATTCTATTTTACATAAAAAATAATATAAAATATTAATATTATTATCAATTATCTTTAACATATTAACATGTTAATAATATATTAACAAATATTATTATACTATATTTGGAAGGAAATATTTAATATATCATAAATTACATGCATAAATTTGAATTATTTTTGCAAAAAATAAAAAAGATTAAAATAATATCTTTTCAAAATTATTTAACTGATTGAAGATGATTTATTTTAATATTAAATACGCCAATAAGAATATAATATTAATTAAATAAGTACCTGAAACATATTAAAAAAAAATTTAAATGCTTCAAAATCTTATTATAAATTATTTAAAAAATAAAATTTAATCTTCTAATCTTATAAATAATTACTTATATAATTATTCTTACTACTTTACTGATGATTCATTTGGCGTAAATATTCTGGTGTATGATAATGTTGTTGTTGTGCATGAGCAAGTGAAGGATGAATTGGAGGTGGAAAACATCGAACATGTTCAACACTTGTTGCATCGCTATCTCCACTCTTCAAATATTTATTTAATACAGCGAAAATTTGTGAATTTAATACTTGGAATCTTCTAATTCTATCTACCATTCTCTTTAAATGCTATTTAATATAAATAAAAATAATTAAATTTGTATATAATAAAAAAATTATATTTAATGAAATGTACATAGATACTTACAATTCCTTTAACATTTTCATCTTTGCCATCAACACGTTGTACTCTTAAAATGTGATAACAGAAATCAAGTGCTTCAAATCTTCTTTGTTGACCGAGTAATACAATCATAGCACATCCTGCCCAATGTAAACCTTCACCAAATAATTCTCTGAATACAAGAATAATATTAATTGGAATTCTCTAATATTCTATTATTATCTATTTATTTATTAATAGTAAAATATTAAAATAAAATAAAATAATAGTAAAATATTTATTAATAGTAAAATAGTAAAATTACTTACTCAACAGTAAATTCTGTTTCTCCAACCGGAATGCAATATACAAATTGTAATGCACTCCATAATCTATGAAATTCTGTGCATTCATCAACATTCATTACTCCATTTACAGGAGGAGGGCCAACCCAAATAGGATCATCTAAAAAACTACGTAATCTACTGAGTACGACTTCAAATATTGATAAACCACAACAAAGTCGTTCTCGTGTTAATAAATCTCCTTCTCTGGCAATCATTGCTTGCTAAAATAGTTAAAATAATTTTAAAAGCATTTCATATATATATATCATTCTTATATGTTAAATAATTTTGTTTTAATACTTACTTTAGCAGTACCTAAATTATCTACATTGGGAACAATTTGTAAAGCTGCATATTTAGCTTCAAGTCGTTTTTGTTTAGTCTCCGGTTTTTCACCCTCTAAAATTAAAATTTTTATAATATTTTTAAAAATAGAATTACTTTTCATAATTTGCAAATTTAAATTAAAATTACCTTTACAATATGGTCTAGGTAATATATTTTGAAAAGGTGCTGCATGTAACAAATCACAAACTTCTTCTTGTGATAAAGCTTGTTCCATTAAAAGACAAAATAAAATAGTATTACCAAATTCGCGAAAATTATGAAAAAGCTCAGTTTTAGCATCTGGATATTGCACAATATCATTTAATTGAGCATGATAATATCCTAAAACTCCTGGTGATCCATAATCATATCTTGGAAGTTTACAGACTTTTGGCATAGCTTCCATTAATGTTTTAGTAAATTGATGTAAACTTCCTTGAATTAGAGATTTTACAATTTTTAGAAGCTCTTCCATTACTACTGCAATACCTTGATATCCAAGAAGTTTACACATTGTACGGAAATGTTGTGGTCCAACAAATCCCGAATATTGTCCATATTGTGTACTATATGCTAAATTTAATTGTTTACTTCCCCAAAGATAATGATGAGACATTTGTGGAGGTTTATCTCTATGTACTGCTTGTACAAATTGAAGTCCACGACATTTAACAAATCTATTATACATAGATTTTATTTTTAGTATAAATTATATAATAATTATGAACGTTATATATATTTAGTCATTATATAGTCATAATTAAAAATTATTTTATATTATATATATTATATAATAACTGCAACAATAACATACCTATTTGTTGCTGCATTATAGCAATAATTTGGTAAAAAATCATAATTCAATTCCCAAAATACATGAAGAGTTATTCTTCCATATGGAGCTAAAACATTATGATTCGCTTCACGAAACATGGCATCATATTCATCTAACGCAAGCCATTTGCTTAAAAGTTTATGGGTAAGACGGTTCACTTGTAGAAGTCCTTCCAACTCCTTCAGTATATAAAATCAATCAATTTATTAAAATACTTATTCAATAAATTATATATCTATTAAATCTAGTGATATTCAACTTACAACAACTCCTGTGATATCGCCAGATTCAAATTTACTAATTGCTAAATCTAATGATTTTTGCATATCTGCATTAATGCGTTGTGTAATCAATTTGTTCAAATCAATACTTCTTCCAAGTAACTGAACATGTCTTTGTTTTAATAAAGTTTCATATCTGTTAGCGCGAGGATATGGAAGTAAATATGCTCCTAATGCAACACATTCTACTCGAAATCTTTTATCTAATAATATACTTGCAGCCAATTGTTTATAATGAGCAAAAATTTGTTCACTAAGTTTATAAACAAATTGATCAAAACATAAATTTACTTCAGCTTCTACTTCATCATAAAGAAATTGTTTACGAAATATTGTTAAAGCATATAATGCACTATCATTATATAAATCAAGTGGATATAAAACATATCTAAAAATAAAATATTATGTTATAAAATATTTTTCAAATATCATAAAGATATCTTTTTTTTACTTACTCCATCATAGATGGTTCCTTGCTTCGTAATATATGATCAGTTAAGATCCATGGCATTGACATCTCAATAGGAAACTGAAATATATATAACATAATTTTATATATTATTATATATATTGTAATTATTGATACATTATTAATTAATCATAGACTTTGATATTAATTACATAACTATAATAATTATAGATTTTTATAATATTAAAATTTTGTACAATTACATTAATAAAATTATCTTTATACGTTGATTTCATCAGTTAATGCATATTATTTATCAAATAATTATATTTTATATATATATATTTTTTAATGATAATAAAAAATGATTAAAAAAATTTTTTATTAATTTTATTATTTCATATATGTTAAAATTATGA
>NW_006263451.1:822478-827230 GCF_000469605.1 Apis dorsata
ATTATAATTATATAATTATATTATATAATATTATATAAATTTATAGAATATAAGAATGTGAAACATTAATTATATCTAAATATAAAAAGTAATGCAATAATAATGAAATCACTTATTATTTCAATATTTTATATATATTATACTTTTATAAATATATTATAAACGTAAATAACTGCTACAATCATTCATATTTAACTAAGTACCTGAATACGCTTCTCCATGGTGATCAAGTCGCTGCATTCTTCATTATGCTGGTGACGAACTTGGCATTTCTAGTTATGAAATCAAGCATACAAAACGCTATTTGATAGTATTTTGGCATATATTAAAGAAAACATTTACCACTGTTTATTAAAAAATACAAAAATGATACCTATTATTTTTTTTTAAATGTATTTAAATATTTGAAGCTTAGTTTAACAATATTAATGAAAAAATATTTAATTACCTGTATTTTTCGACCCATAGTCATTTCTAAATAAAATTCTCTATACCATAATTGAGATAAATCACAACAATCTTGTAATGATTCTAAAATAAAATAATATATAATTAATTAATTATTTTAATATAATATAATATAATATAATATATGCATAATAAAAACTATATTTAATAAGTAATAGTAAATATATTATAAATATATACTAACCACTAAAATTTAAGAGATAACTCCAGTAGAAACTAGTTTTATGAAATTGATCAATTTGTACAAGATATTGACCATCAATATCTTTTCTCAAAGTACGTTTTCCACCACTTTTATCTGCAATTAATGATTCCAACATTGTACGAACCATATAAAGCTGTGTTGAAGAAGGTCCTAAAAATATATATTTTTATAAAAATATGAGTAAATATTTATTCTGATTAAAAAATTTAATTATATTTTCTTTTTAATCTTACCAACATTTCGTCGAGGTACTTTAATACCAAATCCATTATCAGGATCCTTCTTTCCTTTTAATGCAGGATCTCCTAATGGTTCGACTCCAAAATGCCAGTCTGCACAAGTTTCTCTCACAGATACGATTATACTAAAAAAAATATAAAAATAGATTTAAAATATTAGATAATAATATGAAATTATATTTAATTATATTCTATAAAAAAAAAATACATTGTCATAAAAAATAATGTACAAACCTCCTAATAAGATCCTTTTTATTTTTAATTGCTTTACGTAATGGTTCTCGTAATGTAAGTTGCACAAAATCTTGTAATTCTGCATATATATTTCTACGTATTGCATCTATAAAAACTGTTTCCATGCGTGCCATTAATACTTGCAATCCTTTGATCATTGCAATAACTTCTATTAAAGCAAATTTCTCTTCATCTGTATAATTATAACGTGTAGCCTAATGAAAAAAGGATATTAATATATATCATTATTAATACATATAATATAATATGTATATATAATATAATATAATACATAAAATATATATATAACTATATAAATATATAATAAACAATATCCCTCACTCTTTCATATTCTTCAGCTTCTTGAGGACATTCTTTATTCATGTGATGATCAGTAGGATGTAAAAGTTTCCAACTATAAAGTTCTGTTACAACACTCGTCCATTGGGAAAGTAATTGTAATCCACGTAATGCTAATTCTGCAGTTTCTCGATTTTCTGTATCACTACCACATTCCTTATATGTTGTAGTTACTTCATTACTATATCTGTAATAAAGAAATATTTCTTTAGTATTTCTTTTAATTAAAACTATATATTTATTCTTACCTTGCTAATTCACTAATATACTTAACATGATCTTCTCTAATTTGTGGCAAATGTACCATAAGATCTGCTTGTGGACTTATACTGTTTGATGAAGAAGATAATGGCCATTTAGATGCATCAAAGTGTTTAGAACGTTTAATGTAATTAAAAGGTGCAATTTGCATGTCACCAAATAATGGTACTACTTCTAAATTTTTAAAGATTCTATCAATTCTATCTAATTTCAATTTCTTTTTCTGATCTAATTTATTGATATTGCAAAGCTCACTATCCATTAAAAATAAACCAAATCCCATTACTTTTACTAACATATGTTTTTCATTTGGGGTCAAATACATTTTAGTCTCAAACATATGAACACATATGTTAACAACATCTGCAAGTAATTCTTCATATCCTGCAATTTTTTCTAAATTTTCTTTTACTGTATCACGAATTTTATTTTGTGTAGCTAAAAACATTGATAAATTTTGAGATTCTTGTAATGTTTGAGAATCAGACATCACTTTAAGAAATTGAGCGGCTCTAAAATAAAAATATAATTATTTTTAAAACTAATTTTTTTAATATCATACTTATAATTACCTTCTATATGTAGAATAATCATTTTTTACACTAGATTTCATATTTTTAAGTTCATCCAAAACTGCAAACATATTAATAAATTTTCCTAAAGTAAGTAAATATGCTTCAGATACAAAGTCTTTTCTTTTTTCATGATGACACAAACGTTTTACTTCTCCAGAAAATCTTTCAATAGCTTTTCTCTAAAAAATGACATTCATTTGTAATAAATAAAATAATTAAATTTGAACTAATATATATAAATTAGATATTTAAATATATACATACTTGAAAATACATAAAGTTTAATAATTTATTTACTTCTGGAGCTAATACTTCTACTGTCTTCTCATAAATTTCTACTCTGTTAGGTTGCTCATTAGATTTTGGTTGAGGTATTGCACGCGAACAACATCTCCATGTATATAGCATTACAGCATGCTTCAAACCTTCTTCTAATAATTCATTCTTTAAATTAAGAATAAATTATATAAATTATAAATATATTATAAATACACAAAATTATTATTTAATATTATATTATATTAAATATTATTACTAATTATAATATGTATAATGTATAAATATTATTTTATTTTTCATTTAAGTTCAATTTACTAAAAATAAAAATTTTATATTTTAATTTATTATTATATTTCCAATAATTACCAGACTTGCATGAACAGTAGCTTCTTCAATATATTTAGCAATTCCAGTAACAAAACCATTTCTATCTTCAAAATTAGTATCAAAATTGGCTTGATATACTACAGAACATGGTTGTGCTTCAATACAAGGTTGTTCATCAGGTAATGTAAATTCATCAAGTACATCAACATTGGATAAAGCATCACCCAAAGTTACTTTATCAGTAGCCATTACAATTTAAAAATAAACCTAAATTAAAACAATATTTATTTTAAAATTACTATTAATGAAAAATTAAATTATTAAAAAACAACATTATAATTAATTTTTATGAAATAAATTAAAAATTAATGTGGATAAATTAATAAAATATCAAAATTGAAAATTGAAAATTTTATATAAAAATAAAAAAATTTTACATAAAAATTTATCAAAAATAAATATCATCATATAATCATCATTTTTATAGTTCTTACTTCTTATTTTTATAGTTCTTTATAGATTCTTAAAATATATCTTTATATGTTCTTAAAAATAAATAATTAAATTAAAACTTCAAACTTTTTATAATAAAGTGAAATAATTTTTGAATATTTTACAATTTAATTAATATAATAACTTCATATTTTAATATAATAAGTTTTAACTATATCTTAAACACAATTATACTTTTAATACTCCGCCCTCTCACTAGAAAACAGGATTACTCTGTCAACAATACTTACCAAAGTAACTCGTATCTATGCTAAAAACACTAACTTTTTATATGTATACATATAATTTTTGAAAACAATGAAATTAAATTTAAAATTATTTTTAAATTCTATTCATTAAATATTATTAAATATTATTAAAAAACACAAAAATATCAAAAAGTTATTATATTTTAAAATGAAATTTAACATTTCATATTATTTAATTATTAATTTTCAAAAAAAAGTAAAATATTGAAAATGTATGTTTAGAAATTAATTTAATTTCAATATTTTAATAAGTAAAAATTAAATTTTTTTATTATCATTTTGGTTTATAATTATTTTTGTTCACTATAATTAATTAAAAAATACATACTTATATAAAAAATACATATTTCAAAAATTATGTTTTAAAATTATTTTTTAAAATAATTCATATTATAAAAATTTAATACCATTATAATAATTTTTATTGTATTAATTTCTTTTCTTAAGTAAGAAATTTTTTAAAATATATATATAAATATTTTATAAAATATTTTATAAAATACATTATTATGTTATTAAATTTCATTAAATATTTTATATAAGCATATATTTTATATAATATTATGTTTATTAATGTAATTCATAAAACGTCATCAAAAAGAAAAATATTTTTAAATAAATACAAAATATTTTTTTTATGAAAGTTGAGAATCATTATTCAGAAATAATACGTGTAATGTATAATATTATTATCTTTAATGCGCAGTTACAAACAAAATGTGTAACCACGTACGCTAACAAAACTAGAGTATTATTTAAACTTGTGATAAAGAAAACAATAAAAAAATTTTAATTTTTTAAAAAATTTTCCTGCTATTTTTCTAATTTGGTTAAATAATAATAAAGTAATAATAATCAAATTGCGAATAATTCCATAGTATAAAATAATATAATAATATAAATATGTAATATTAATAAAGTATCAATAAATGTTTAAAAAATTTAATAAAAATATATATATATTATTATATTACATATATTTATTATTATTATTATTATTATTATTATTATTATTATTATTTATTATTATTATTATTATTATT
>NW_006263451.1:827808-834049 GCF_000469605.1 Apis dorsata
TGTAATTATTAAATATATTATATATATTATTATTATAAAAAAATACATGTTAATTTGTTTTAGCTAACAGTTCATAAAGATGACAAACGAAATATCAATAAATATTCTAACTTTAAATTGCTGGTAAGTTATATTATAAATATTGTAAAATTAATTATAATCATTTCAATTCAATTTAAACATTCCTAATATTTTTATTTGTTATTGTATATAAATAATTATATAAATAACATATATAATTGTCATTTATAAATATTTTCACAGATATAATATATATTTAGAATTAATGTTTACTTATACTGTTATATATTTTAGGGGAATACCATATGTTTCACCAAATAGAAGTGCTCGTATGACAGCAATTGCAGACAAATTTGCTACTGAAAATTATGATATTATTTGTTTACAAGAGATATGGTCAATTAATGATTTTAAAATGATAAAAGCTAAAACACAAGAACAATTACCTTATTCGCATTATTTTTATAGGTAAAAATTTTTCATTTATTATCATTTTTAATTATTTAAATAAAATAAAATATTTAAATTATAAAATATTAAATATAAATTAAGTATAAAATAAGTTATAAAATATATATATTTAATCATTAAATTTAATTTTATTATTTTTTTTTTTTAATTATATTGAATTTTATATATATTAAATAATTATAGTGGAGTTATTGGATCTGGACTTTGTATTTTGTCTAAATTTCCTATTAAAGATGTAATATTTCATAAATGGCCTTTAAATGGATATGTGCACAAAATACATCATGGAGATTGGTTTGGTGGAAAAGGTGTCGGACTTTGTAAACTTCAAATTCATAATTGGAATGTTAATGTCTATATTGCACATGTAAGTTTATTATAATTTTTATTTCTATTTATACAAAGTGTTTCAAAAATGTTGAAACATCTATAAATTGCAGATTCCTGAAATAATTTCAAGCAACATTTTCCTTTGCAAAAATTTTCATTACAGCTTTCTTAATGAATTATTAATAAAAAATATTAATCAATCAATCATAGAGCACATAGCCTAGTTGAGCCAAATGACAATAGCGTTATGTGCCACAAATACAAACAAATCCAAATACCATATCTCAAAAAAATATATTTTATTTTATTATTTTTATTATTGAACATTATATTTATTTATTTATTTATTTTATTTATTCGTGACATAATTTGATATAATTTTTTATCATAAAATATCATATCAATAAAAAAATATTTGTTATATTCAATATACTTTCTTCGAATTATTTGAATTTCGTGATGACTGCAATAATACTTAGCCAACACTCGCAGCTCGAGCAAACTATGTTTTGTGATTGATCAATGTTTTTTATTGATAATTTGCTAATAAAACTATAATAAAAATTTTTGCAAAAGAAAATATTGCTTCAAAAATCTCCAGTTTACGGATGTTCCAACATTTTTGAGACACTCTGGATATTATTATAATATATTATTTTAGTTACATGCAGAATACAATAAACACAATGATGAATATATAGCACATAGAGTTTTACAAGCTTTTGATACTGCCCAATTTATTAGAATGACTTCTGGTGGTGCTGATTCTACAATTTTGGGAGGTGATCTTAATACAGAACCTCAAGATTTAGTCTATAGAATTATTTGTGGTGTTGCTGGTTTAACAGATGCTTGCTCAAATAGTTCAAGTAATTTAGGAACCAATGAGTGTGCCAATAATAGTTATACTAATTCAAAACATGCAAATACTCTTCCTGATGGAAAACGTATAGATCATATTTTATATCAGGGTACAAAAAATGTTAAGGTATATTAATTAGCAATTTTTAATTATTATTTAGAGAATTTAATTATTAATATATAATTAAACTAATATTATGTTACTTATAGATAGAAATAACAAATTTTCAACATCCTTTTCCAAATCGGGTACCTTACAAAAACTTTAGTTATTCTGATCATGAAGCTATTATGGCAACTTTTAAATTTAGTATTGGTAAGTTAATAAATAAAATTATATAGAAATTATAAATAATTTGATAATTTTATATTTATTGTTGTAGGAGAATCTAAAATTATAAATATAGATATCAGAGATTCACTAAAAGAAGCTATTAATATATGTGAAACTTCATTAAAAAATGTTCGTCGTCAGCGATTTTGGTATTTATTATTGGGATGTATATTAATTATACCACTTATTTGGTCTATAGGATTGGATTGTTCTTTTACATCTCTCGATGTAATTATTGGACTTAATATAGGACGTATCTTTCTAACAGCAATATTGTGTTATACTTTGTTTATGAGTTCTATATGGAATAGTGTAGAAAAGAATGCTTTAAAAGCGGCATGTTTAGGAATGGAAATTTGTTTAGGAAATTTAAATAATAATTTATCTAAAAAGTAAAATTGTATACACTTTCCAAAGTATAATTAAAAATTTAAACTTCCTTTTTAAATTATTCTTCAATTATTCAGTTGAAAAATCAAACAATATCATCTCTAATAAAAATATATTTTCTTACACAATAAATTTTAGCATTTATTATATTCTGTTATATTAATATTTATATATGTTAGTATATTATTATACATTATATTTTATATATTATACTAATATTCTTGTGTTATTATAAGACAATAATTAAAAATATTTTTTTTATAAACAATTATATAAATATATTCATCGTTTTCATATAATAACTTTAATAAAATCATATATTCTTAATTAATAATAATAATAATATAAATGATAAATTATAATATTATTTTTAAATTTTACATGGAATAAAAATAAGAGTTTTTTAAATAGAAATGTTTAAAATGAATAAATATATACATATATAATTTAAGATTTTTTAAATTAATTAAAAATTTAATTAAGCATTAATTAAGCATTAAGGAATTACTTTATTAATAATATTAATAATAATAATATATAAATCAATTTTGATAAAATATTTAAGATAGATATATTTAATTTAACAAAAGTTTTATTAATTTTCATATTTTATTGACAATTATCTTATAAAAAAAATTTATTTATTAAAAATATTTTATAACAAGGCAATTTAAATACATTATATTGTAATACTTAATTACTTCATATTATTTAATTTATAAATTTGCAACATAAATCATTATTTAAAAAATTATGAATATGTGTTCATTTTTTGTATTATTATAATATTCAATTAAATTAATTAATATAGTCTTCATATTATTAAAATCTTTATTAAAAATTCTGATGGTATTTGGTATTTATTTATTTTATCACATTCTGATAATTATATGTGTGTACACATACATGTGCACGTACGCGTAAAGATTATCGTATTATAAACAAATATTATTGCCTATAAGATTTCCTAAAAGCTATATATTGAATCAATATCTTTTAGTACAAATATATTTAAATATTAAGTAATATATTAGCACTATATATGTAGATATATATAAATTTTTCTACAAGTGATTATATACACTATAAACGTTTTTGAGCAAAAAGGCTCCTAATAAATAAGATATATATTTTTACGTGTATGTGCGCCTATGCGCACGCATGTATGTATGTAATTGACTATGTAAATTGTACCCAAAAAAATTTAAATAGAAAACATCATGTTCCATACATCATTGCAGCAATTCTTATTTTCGCGAACATATGTTCCAATAAACAATAATACTAAATACATTCTACAATTTATGAAATATAAAAACAATATAGGCACTCTTTGGTTTTTCGAAATTCAAGGCAATTGTTCTACATAATTCTTTGGGACTAATCCTGTTTTACCATTTAATGTCCCTTCTAACCATCCTGGTTCCAAAGAGGCCTTTACTGTAATTAATAATTATATTAATAATTTATTCATAATGCAATTATTTTATATACAGATATATATTGAATGTACTGAATTTAATACCATTAGTAATAATTTGATTTGGTTCAAATGATAATTCTCCATCGCTTTCAGCTACACAAGCATACAAAGTGCGAACTCTCCTACAAGAAAAAATGTATTTTTAAATAACATAATATTAATACTGTAATAGAAGTACATACATAATGAATTACATAATGATGTTTGACAAGAATTTTATGTTTACCAAATACCAGGTACTTGTCCAGGGCTTGAACGTCCACTAGTAGGTGAGGTATTAACTCTATAAACAAAATTTTATAGTAAAAACATTTAATAAAAAAATAAATTGAAGTAATAAAAAAACTTACACAGATACTGATGGATTGCTTCGTTGAGCATAACTTGATGGATAATGAACTGACATCATAGAACTACGTTTTTGTTTTACTGGTAAATCAGATGAAAATGAATGCGGATCAGAAGCAATTGATTCACTTGAACTACTTGTATTACCACTGGTTAATACTAAATTTATATAATATTTAAAATATACAAAATATATAATAAGATTATAAAATATATAAATAAATATATATATATGTATTTAAAAAAAAATTAAAATAACCTTTATCTGCAGAATACATAAGATTCGCATTAGTTAATTTAACTCGTCCACTTCGATTATTTAAATATGTTAACATTCTGTGATTCATGTGCTCTGTTTCTTCATAATCTCCAAGTTTTAGATCATCAATAGATGTTAATGGACTATCATAATATGATCTCGTAACAAGCTATATAAAAAATTTAATTTTAGATAATATATAATTAATATATTATCTATTATTAATATATAATTTATGAAAAATTTATATTATATATTATATTATTTATGTTATATGCTTTGAAATTTAAAATTAAGTAATATACAGTAACATATATATATATAAAACTTACATGACCATGTGGTGAAGATATATTAGAATGTACTGGGTACCTTAAAAAAGGAGTACCATTACCACAAGATGTTGATGCATCTTCTGTGCGTGATCTAGAGGAAATAGCATTTTGTGTTGATGATATATTACATACAGTATCCTGTGGTGGACCAGCAACTATTCTTTCACAATTTTCAATTAAAATTTCAACTACAATATTGTAAAATTTAATATCCATTATAGAAGCTACTGTTTCTTCTTCTGGTCGCAATAAAGATGGGCCAAAACATACAGCCAAATTTCCAATAGTCATTAAATTTTTATCACTTTTCTTTGCCACACTGTAAAACAATATAATTAAATGAGTTTCGTTTAAATATAAATCTTTTCATTGAATATGAAATAAAATTAATTATTACCTATATAAATGTTTAATAAGTAGAACTAACATATTAAAATTTGCTTTTGGAAGCCGATAAACAAGATTATGAATATCATTGATACGTGCTTCTTTGATTTCTTGTTCTATTAAAATGAACAATAAAAATATCAAATAATTCATATATTTTTTATATAAAAGTTTAATATAAAAAAAGATAATATTTTTAATTTGATTTTAAATAAAATAATATTATAGAGAATACCTATACGCACTCGCAGCTGAAATAAAACTATTATAATATCGGAAAGTCATTAACGGTTCAGATAGCGTCCTTAAATATGTTTTTAATGCACTAGTAATAGTTTTACTTTCCCATTCAAAACGATTATCCAGATTAAGTTTTTCTAGTTTCCTTCTATCTAATCCCATTGCTAAAAGTTTATTTACTTTGGAAGCAACACCAACAACTCTATATAAACCTTGCACTTCAAGGCCTTAAAAAAAATATATCATATTAAAATTATTTTTAACAAAAATTTACAATTAAATGTTAGAATATATTATAAAATATCTTTTATTTAATTGTTTATATCAATTTTACCTCTTTCCTCGAGTATTGCAATGCATTTTGATACAAACATAAAACCTGTTTCATCTAAAATAGTTTCTTCAGATTTCGTCGATGTACTTACTATAGGATAATTCTGAAATTATAAATGCATTGTATTAATTTCTTCAATTACTTGTCACATATTTGAAACATAATATAGTAGAATTAAATAATATATTACTTACTGGTTCTTTACCATCCATGGCATCAAGCCATAGCTTTCTATCTTCTTCAGAAAGTGCTTGGAATGTGTATACTACATTATGCCTAAGAAAATAAAAAAAGATAAAATGTAATCAATAAAAATATATATATATATATAATATATTATATATATTATATAAAAACATTTATATTATAAATTAAATGTATTAATAATGAAAATAGTGAAAATTGTATATAAAAAATATAAATAAATATTACTTAATTACTAAAAAAA